>NW_027041231.1:0-195826 GCF_037179485.1 Ochlerotatus camptorhynchus
ACGGATGAGTGGGCATGTTGGACCGGAGAGCAAAAATTACGCTGTGAATCAGTGAGGATTAGGACTGGTCGGTCGGATGGTGTGATTGCTGCTTCGAAAATCTCCGCTGCCTCTGCAGAAAAAAAACAGAGCATTGTGTTGGTAGGCTCAAGCTCGTTGGCGACATATTTTCCGCAATGCCTATCCCAACTCCGTTGTGCGATTTGGACCCATCCGTAAAACAGTGCGTATGCCTGGGGTACCCGGAGTTTAGCATCTCCGCGACGGAAAGTCTGAGCGCCGCCGAGTTGTCTCCTGCCCTAAACTGGTCCTTAATTCGGCTTTCGATGTTGAACGGTCTCGATTGCCAACTTTTTCCTCCCAGCCAGTGGCTCTTGGCGATTGGGGGAGGTCAGTATTGGCTGCTGTATGGAGGATTCTGTTTCCCTCCTCGAGGAGATAGATCCATTCGTTACCCGATGTTTTTGCCAAGTAGGCAGCCGCTTCGATGGCGACTGCGGTGTAAATTCGAAACCGGAAAGGAAGTACCCCGACTTCAGCGCAGGCTGTGTCGGCCGGCGTCGAGGGCAGGAGACCTGAAACTACTTGTATGTAGCCGTTGTAAACCGGTGCAAGGACTTGCAACAGTTTGTCCTTGGCCATTGCGATGAGCTCCAGACCGTAGAACACCAGACCGGAATTTATCGGTACCTCGTGTGGTGGCGTTGGCCTCTGGGATGGGGATCACCAAACTTTCTCGCCAAGCGGCCGGAAAGTCACCAGTACGCCACCCCTCGTTGTAAATGTTCAATAATTTGCTCTTTTAGCCGATAGGAATGCTGTATCGCAATGCAAACTGCAGCTCCTCGAAGGAAACGTCTTGGTTAATTGGAGAGTTGATGCTGTCTTGTGGAATTTGGAAATTGGCGATATCGGCAGTAGATGGTCTTGTTTTGCGGAGAAAGATGGGCTCATATTGGTTGATAGCGGAAAGCTTGGCAAAATAGGTGCCGAGCTCCTCAGCTATGATGTTTGTTCCCGAAGTCTCGATTGAGAGCGGTGTGGTGCTTCTTTTCCCGCTAAAGAAATTAACTTTTCCCCCCAGGTCCGCGGACGACTGGGAAGCATTTATGCTCTCCAGGAAGTCGGCCCAACTATTTCGTTTGGCATCCCGGATGGTCTGTCTGCATTGGTTGTACCGTTCTCTATATGTTTGGAGGGCTAATTCCTTTTGTGGGTTTTAAGTCTAGCTTTTACTGTTGCTTGTTGTCTCTTCAGACCACCAGCGAAGAACCCGGGAGTTGGGCCAGTCCGGGGAATAGCTAGTCGTGTCGCATCTACACACCAAAAAATTCTGAATTTTACTGGCGATGCAAACATTCATACATGTAAACTTCCCTTTCACGTAAACTAGCAGCTTGCAAGAAATGTTGCAAACAAAAGTGGACAGTTGCATACAATATATGAAATATTGCATGACATGTCTCATAAATTTACACGATCTATAATCTAAACTTGTATGATATATGACTATGTGCATCATAGTAACGGAAATTTACACTACTTTTTGCTCGTGAATTCGGGAAAATCGGTAGGATTCTTATGCTCTAATAGAATATTGACATAAATCTCATAGGCCATCCAGTCTGCCTGGTCGTATCGCCATCTTGGACGCCGTGTCGTTACAGGTGTCGACCCCGCGAAGAGCTGGATGAGTATTGGATGGTGGTCACTGCCGTGAAGGTCCGGGATTCCAGTCCAGGTAGCCTTGCTTGCTACTGTATACTGTAAATACCACAGTAAATATACTGTAAGTACAGTTAATGTAAAGTAAATACTCGACAAAAAACAAATCAAGGGAAAAAACATAATTCCCTTAAATTGACACTGATATATAACTAAAACTTGTCTGCATTCAGCTCGCCGTAAAACTCTCTGAGACGTAGTTCTCGGAACTGTGCTGAAGTTCACGTAACTGGCTGAAAAATCTGTAAACATTTGTGCAATTCTCTTAAATTCTCTGGATTTCCTTGAAGTTCAC
This sequence comes from Ochlerotatus camptorhynchus, assembly GCF_037179485.1. Classification (NCBI taxonomy): domain Eukaryota; kingdom Metazoa; phylum Arthropoda; class Insecta; order Diptera; family Culicidae; genus Ochlerotatus; species Ochlerotatus camptorhynchus. The sequence continues at coordinate 2,021 of NW_027041231.1, forward strand.
CGGAACTTCTTAAAACCTACATAATTTTCCCTAAGTTTATGGAACTGCCTTGAAGTTCATCCCAACTTTTCGAAAAAAAAACCCTGACGCTCACGGTACTTCCCTTGAAATCTTTGAATTTCCCAGCACTTCTCTGTTGTATGTATTCAGCGCATTTTTTTTCTCAAGTGAGCGCATATTAATATGGATGGGATCCCAACTATTAATTTGTGTATTTTGGACCGCAGGTCTTATTAGAGGAGCGAATAATATTATTAATATTAATAATAATATAATCAATCGGTTTTCGCAGCTGGTTACTCATAAAATAACCTTGAGTAACCAACATGACAGGTCTGTCGTCAAATTCATCCACCACCTCTAACTCATCTCCGTCGATTGTATTTTTGCCTTTGCTCGCTCGGTTCCTCCATCCAAGACATACTTCGATGTATTCACCTTGAATCCAACCTTTTCTGCTTCACGTTCCAGCCTGGTGTGCTGCGCTGCCACCACCCGGAAAGTTCTTGCGACAATGTCAGCGAGATGAACTGGCTGGATTTATTGAAGATCGTACCGCGCATGTTAAAGGCCGCAAGTTTCATAACACCTTCTAGCTCAATGTTGAACAGAATGCAGAAAAGACCTTATCGAAGTATTTTGCGTGATTCAAATGATTCCGATAACGTAAGCGGTATCTTCATACAGCACTGCCCACCATCCATCATAGCTTTGATCAGTCTGGTCAGTTTCTCGGGAAAATCGTTCTCGTCCAAATTCTCACGGTCAATTGTATTATAACCGGCCTTGAAATCGATAAATAGTTGGTGCGTAGGATTTTCATATTCGCGGAAAGGAGTATATATATATATAATTACTAATTAAGGTGATTCCTTGTAGGGTCCACAAATGGCCACCACGTAGGCTATAAATGCATCTCCACCTCGAATTTTCAATTACACACATCTCGGAAATTAGAGTTCCATTTCACCTGAAATTGCTACTGCATGTATGCTGCAGCGCAGCAAACGTGGAGTAGCAGTTTCATTGTAGTACGTGTCGTGGAAGCTGATATTTGTGCACTTAAAGTTTCGAAGTGGTAGCGAGAATAAGGATCTCACAGCGAACCACCTTAAATCTGAAATTATTGTTATTTGCTAAGAAAATTATATTGTCACATCAAGTAAAATCAATCGGATCGTGCGTTTTATTCGTTTCCAGCCTAAGTAGTGCGAATCATAATTTTGGAAACTTCCCGTTGAAATCGATTTTCAACAGGATTCCTTCCTTTCGGCCGTCGGGGCATCTCTAACGGACGGGGCACCTTCTTCCACGGTGGAGCTCTGCCTTGTTCGGATTAGTCAATAAGTAAACTCAATGTCAATGTTTTAGTTTGTTCTTCTGTGTTTCCTACATTTTAAATGTCGTCCAACCAAAACTTTGTATATTCCAAATGTGTTTTTTTTTCCAAGACAGACCTTATACCTCTGATATTTTTCCTGCAAAGTGAAGAACTAACCAATAGCTAAAATCATTAAAATAAAGAAGAAAAAACAGTATATTTACTGAGTGCCAATGCCACCGACGCTAGGAAGGCAGCTTCCACACCTGGACCCTACCTTTCGACCCATAAACTCATGGACCAACTACTTTACTTTCCTTCCAAAGGAAAGCGTGATCAGAGGTGGTATGCCTCAGAAAATCCTGACGGCACCGACTGGGATTTAACCCAGGCCCTTCGGGGTGAGATGCAATCACGCTTACCACTACACCACCAGCGCCGCTGAGGTAACTCAATTGTATGTACATGCTACATGATCTTTCGAAGGACTGCTCCGTTGTCTACAAGATTTACATACATACATTTATTTGTACAAAATCACATTTAAGATAAGACATAATCAACAATAGTACGCCACAATACTCGGTTTGCGACTGCCGCTCTCCATCCTCGGTCATGCCCAATGCTCGCTAGATCACACTCTACCTAGTCCGCCCATCGTGCTCTCTGCGCTCCACGACTTCTTGTACCAACCGGATCAGTAGCGAACACCAACTTTGCAGGGTTGTTGTCCGGCATTTTTGCAACATGCCCTGCCCACCGCATCCTTCCGGCTTTGGCCACCACCTTCTGGATGCTGGGTGCGCCGTAGAGTGCAGCGAGCTCGTGGTTCATTCTTCGCCGCCACTCACCGTTCTCCTGCACACCGCCGAAGATCGTCCTTAGCACACGTCGCTCGAAAACTCCGAGTGCTTGCAGATCCTCCTCGAGCATAGTCCATGTCTCGTGTCCATAGAGGACCACCGGTCTTATTAGCGTTCTGTACATGGTACATTTGGTGCGGGGGTGAATCTTTTTTGGCCGTAGTTTTCTAGAGCCCGTAGTAGGCACGACTTCCACTGATGATGCGCCTTCGTATTTCACGACTCACATTGTTGTCAGCCGTCAGTAAGGATCCAAGGTAAACGAATTCATCCACTACCTCGAAAGTATCCCCGTCTATCGTGACATTACTTCCTAGACGAATCCTGTCATGTTCGGTTCCGCCTACTAGCATGTACTTTGTTTTTGACGTACTCACCGCCAGTCCTACCTTTGTTGCTTCGTGTTTCAGGCGGGTGTATAGTTCTGCCACCGTTCCAAATGTTCTTGCGATAATGTCTATGTCGTCCGCAAAGCACACAAATTGACCGGATTTCGTGAAAATCGTACCCCGGCTGTTGAGCCCGGCTCGTCGCATTACACCTTCTAGAGCGATGTTGAAGAGTAGGCATGAGAGTCCATCACCTTGTCGCAGTCCCCGGCGAGTATCGAATGAACTGGATAGTTCACCCGAAACCCTTACGCAGTTTTGCACACCGTCCATCGTTGCTTTGATTAGTCTGATCAGCTTCCCAGGAAAGCCGTTCTCGTCCATGATTTTCCATAGCTCGTATGCCGCCTTAAAGTCGATGAACAAATGATGCGTTGGGACCTGGTATTCACGGAATTTCTGGAGGATTTGCCGTACGGTGAAGATCTGGTCCGTTGTCGATCGGCCGTCAATGAAGCCGGTTTGATAACTTCCCACGATCTCGGTCAGTTTAGGTGATAGACGACGGAAGATGGTCGCCTTTCTTGTGAATGGGGCAGATTACCCCTTCCTTCCACTCCTCCGGTAGCTGTTCTGTTTCCCAGATCCTGACTATCATCCGGTGCAGGCAGGTGGCCTTTTTTCTGGGCCCATCGTGATGAGTTCGGCTGCGATACCATCCTTACCAGCAGCTTTGTTGTTTTTGAGCTGCTGAATGGCATCCCTAACTTCCCTCAGCGTGGGAGTTGGGTCAGTTCCGTCCTCTGCTGCACTGACGTAGCCGTTTCCTCCATTGCGCTGGTCTCCCGTGCCTACGTTCTCCTCGCCATTCAGGTGCGCATCGAAGAACTGCTTCCACCTTTCAATCACCTCACGCCCGTCCGTCAAGAGGCTCCCGTCCTTATCCTTGCACATTTCGGCTCACGGCACGAGGCCGTTGCGGGATGCGTTGAGCTTCTGGTAGAACTTCCGTGTTTCTTGGGAACGGCACAGCAGTTCCATTTCCTCGCACTCCGCTTCTTCCAGGCGGTGTTCTACAGGATTTATATATATGAACTGACTGTATTCTGGCTAATTATGAACATTTGTGCCCATTAAACAAAATTATAGATCTTAAGCCACTTGCAAAACCTATAAACACCCCCTTTGAGAAACGTGTAACGACTATTTTCGCTGAACCCCGCTAATCTGCACGCCGTGCAAACTAAAAATTGCTCAAAAGTTATTTAACACATGAACAGGAGGAAAGCGAAATGAAACGATACAAATGGAACGCAAAATTAAAACAAAACAGCAAATAAGAGTATCAGCAAGGGTATCAGAGACTCGCGTTTCTGCTGGTCATAGGGTTACTAGAAGTTGAAATAAAAATTACCCACTTAATTTGCACGAAGTGTCGTTCAGATTAACGGGGGTTCACGGTACTACCTTTAAAATTCTCCGGCAATTCCAAATCTCTACCAAACATTCAAAAGTATCACAATTGTCTGAGAACTCAATAAAAATCAAAATAATCGTGGGGAACAAAAGGTTGTTATCCGCCATACATACTTGACTCACCCTATTATATCTATTTATCTATATATCTATCTATCTATATATATAAAAATGAATTTCTGTCTGCCTGTCTGTCTGTCTGTCTGTCTGTCTGTCTGTCTGTCTGTCTGTCTGTCTGTCTGTCTGTCTGTCTGTCTGTCTGTCTGTCTGTCTGTCTGTCTGTCTGTCTGTCTGTCTGTCTGTCTGTCTGTCTGTCTGTCTGTCTGTCTGTCTGTCTGTCTGTCTGTCTGTCTGTCTGTCTGTCTGTCTGTCTGTCTGTCTGTCTGTCTGTCTGTCTGTCTGTCTGTCTGTCTGTCTGTCTGTCTGTCTGTCTGTCTGTCTGTCTGTCTGTCTGTCTGTCTGTCTGTCTGTCTGTCTGTCTGTCTGTCTGTCTGTCTGTCTGTCTGTCTGTCTGTCTGTCTGTCTGTCTGTCTGTCTGTCTGTCTGTCTGTCTGTCTGTCTGTCTGTCTGTCTGTCTGTCTGTCTGTCTGTCTGTCTGTCTGTCTGTCTGTCTGTCTGTCTGTCTGTCTGTCTGTCTGTCTGTCTGTCTGTCTGTCTGTCTGTCTGTCTGTCTGTCTGTCTGTCTGTCTGTCTGTCTGTCTGTCTGTCTGTCTGTCTGTCTGTCTGTCTGTCTGTCTGTCTGTCTGTCTGTCTGTCTGTCTGTCTGTCTGTCTGTCTGTCTGTCTGTCTGTCTGTCTGTCTGTCTGTCTGTCTGTCTGTCTGTCTGTCTGTCTGTCTGTCTGTCTGTCTGTCTGTCTGTCTGTCTGTCTGTCTGTCTGTCTGTCTGTCTGTCTGTCTGTCTGTCTGTCTGTCTGTCTGTCTGTCTGTCTGTCTGTCTGTCTGTCTGTCTGTCTGTCTGTCTGTCTGTCTGTCTGTCTGTCTGTCTGTCTGTCTGTCTGTCTGTCTGTCTGTCTGTCTGTCTGTCTGTCTGTCTGTCTGTCTGTCTGTCTGTCTGTCTGTCTGTCTGTCTGTCTGTCTGTCTGTCTGTCTGTCTGTCTGTCTGTCTGTCTGTCTGTCTGTCTGTCTGTCTGTCTGTCTGTCTGTCTGTCTGTCTGTCTGTCTGTCTGTCTGTCTGTCTGTCTGTCTGTCTGTCTGTCTGTCTGTCTGTCTGTCTGTCTGTCTGTCTGTCTGTCTGTCTGTCTGTCTGTCTGTCTGTCTGTCTGTCTGTCTGTCTGTCTGTCTGTCTGTCTGTCTGTCTGTCTGTCTGTCTGTCTGTCTGTCTGTCTGTCTGTCTGTCTGTCTGTCTGTCTGTCTGTCTGTCTGTCTGTCTGTCTGTCTGTCTGTCTGTCTGTCTGTCTGTCTGTCTGTCTGTCTGTCTGTCTGTCTGTCTGTCTGTCTGTCTGTCTGTCTGTCTGTCTGTCTGTCTGTCTGTCTGTCTGTCTGTCTGTCTGTCTGTCTGTCTGTCTGTCTGTCTGTCTGTCTGTCTGTCTGTCTGTCTGTCTGTCTGTCTGTCTGTCTGTCTGTCTGTCTGTCTGTCTGTCTGTCTGTCTGTCTGTCTGTCTGTCTGTCTGTCTGTCTGTCTGTCTGTCTGTCTGTCTGTCTGTCTGTCTGTCTGTCTGTCTGTCTGTCTGTCTGTCTGTCTGTCTGTCTGTCTGTCTGTCTGTCTGTCTGTCTGTCTGTCTGTCTGTCTGTCTGTCTGTCTGTCTGTCTGTCTGTCTGTCTGTCTGTCTGTCTGTCTGTCTTTCTGTCTGTCTGTCTGTCTGTCTGTCTGTCTGTCTGTCTGTCTGTCTGTCTGTCTGTCTGTCTGTCTGTCTGTCTGACCCTTATAGACTCGGAAACTACTGAACCTATTGGCGTGAAAATTTGTATACAGGGGTTTTTGGGGCCGTGGAAGGTTCTTATGATGGTTCGAGACCCCTCCCCCGTCTGTAAGGGGGGGCTCCCATACAAATGAAACAGAAATTTCTGCATAACTCGAGAACTAATCAAGCAAATGGAACCAAATTAGGCATGTGGGGGCGAGTGTGGGGGTATAAGGAGATAATCATAGGGGGTAGCCCCTTAGATAATAGGGGGGGGGGGCTACGTACAATATAGCATGCTTTTTTTTTTAAATCGGCGCATAAACTCAAGCTAATATTGAATCCCGAGCAAGACCGGGCACACTCAGCTAGTACATATATAAAAATGAATTTCTGTCTGTCTGTCTGTCTGTCTGTCTGACCCTTATAGACTCGGAAACTACTGAACCGATCGGCGTGGAAATTGGTATGCAGGGGTTTTTGGAGCCGTGAATGGTTCTTATGATGGTTACAGAGGAGGGAGGGCTCCCATACCCGAACGAGGGGTAAGATGGCGAGATATCGTTTTCAAATGTTCTAGGAAAGTGTTTCTGTAGTCACTTCCTACAAAAACTTTCGGACGACAATGTCATAACAACTTCAGTTAGGCAGAACACGTCCATCATCGGGACATCATACCAAAATTCATAAAGAGGGCGGTAACAAAAAATTATGACGTGTTAGGATATAAGTATGTTGTAGACTTTTACTCAGGGGACAACAGGAAAGTCAAATATGATTAATTTTCTCAGTCCTAGAACGTTGTATTATTCTTATAATCCGGAAAGACCAATAATATTTTTAAATTGAATAAAATGATAATAAAGAATGATTGAAATCATCGCATTTAGAGGTTTTCATTCTTATAAGTTATAAAAATAACTATTTTATGAAAATCTCAACATACTAGCACATACTATGGGTTTTTACAGTGAATTTACATGAATTCTAGATATTTAGAGGGGTACTCAGTTTGAAAAATCACCCAAACGAGGGGTAAAACCAAGTTTTTAAATGTTCTAAAAAAATGTTTCTCAAGTCATTTCCTACAAAAAACTCTTGGACGGCAATGTCGTAACATGCTTTAGTTAGGCCGTATACAACCGACATCGGGACCACATACTAAAATTCATAAAGAGGGCGGTACCAAAAACTGAGGACGTGTTAGGGTATAAGTTTGTTCGAGACTTTTACTCAGGGGTCCCATCTGGATGGTCATCAGTCGATCGTTTGCACTTCACTCATTCAGTCCAGTTGATGTACATTTATGGTTCCAACTGAAACTCGAGTAGTGTAGTAGTCAAACAGTTTAGTTTAGTCCGGTTTTGGCTCGCTCAGTCGAGTTGTTTGAGTTGCGAGTTTGTTCGTGTCGTAGTGCCGGTCGCATCGTGTGATGGGAAGGCAGCGCTCCCGGAGCAAGCTCCGTGAGAAAGTGGATAACAGTAGTGAAGGTAGCTCATGCGTACCTATCACAAATAGGTACGCTACTCTTCCCACCGATGTTGGAAATGCCCCACCAGCGGAAGTGAAGCGGACGAAGAAAAGGAAGAAGAATCAGGGCCAGTCCGATGGTGCGAGTGGCCGTGACACCATGACGAACGTCAGCGACATCGGTGAATTCGGCGGTACCGTCGAGCATGAAAATTCTGCCGTCCCGAGTGCGGCAAAAGTCAAGCTTCCTCCACTGGTGGTGATGAAAGTGCCACTCAACACGCTCATTGGCGATCTCACATCGCTGGGCGTTGCAGCTGAATTCAAGCTGAGCAGTATCGGTACCAAGGTGATGCTGCGTACCAAAGCGGAGTACGAAGCAACCGTGAAGTACCTGAAGGATTCCAGGGCGGAATACTTCACACATGACATCCCCGGTGAGAAGCCCTTCAAGGTAGTCATCAGGGGCTTATCGAACTTCAACCCCAAGTCGATCGAAGAAGAACTTAAGGACCGTTACAAGCTAGCCCCAATCGCAGTCTTCCGGATGACGAGGAGAGACGAAAACGTGAAAATGTACCCGGATTGCCTTTTCCTGGTTCATTTCCAGAAGGGAACGGTGACGCTCAATGCGTTGAAGGCCATCCGCTCCATCAACTTCATAATTGTTCAATGGGAGCCATACCGTGGCGGCCATCACGACGTCACCCAGTGTCAGCGTTGCCTGAATTTCGGGCATGGCACCCGAAACTGCTACATCAATACGCGCTGTGGCAAATGCGCCCAAAATCATGTTTCCTCCGAGTGCGTTGTCGACAAGTCGGAAACGTGCAAATGCGCCAACTGTGGTGGAGCTCATCAAGGGTCCGACAAACAGTGTCCCAAACGCGAGGATTTCAAGCGGATCCGAAAGCAAGCGTCCACAAGAAGTCAACCAGGACGGAAGAAGAAAAAAACTCCGGCATTCAGGGTGGAGGACTTCCCGCCTCTTCGTGCTACGCAACACGGTCAAGCAAATCCACGGGTGCAATCCGGCCCCCGTCAAGAAACGTCTGGTGCCTCAGCTGGACAAAGCTCTCCATCCCCCCTGGATTCTGGAGACAATCACCAGCACAAAACACCAATCCCGATCTCTTCTCTGCGGATGAGCTGATGAAGATTTTCGTCGACATGACCAGCGCTCTTCGTCAGTGCCGCAACAAGCCCGAACAGATCCAAGTGCTCGGTAAGTTTATCATTCAGTATGGCGTCTAAACCGTTAACTATAGTCGCGTGAAACGCTTGCTCTATACGAGCCAAAAAGTTCGAGCTTGCTGACTTCCTCCGCAAGCATAGTATCGACGTGGGCCTCCTATCAGAGACCCATCTAAAGTCCGGCGACAGCTTTTGGTTGCCTGATCACCACATTATCCGGCTTGATCGTATCGACTCCAGGGGGGGTGGTGTTGCGATCATCATCAAGAAAGGAATCAAGTTCTGCACGCTGCCGCATATCCGCACTTCTATCATCGAGGCCCTTAGTGTGGAGGTGGAATCACCAACCGGAAACGTCCGGTTCATCGCCGTATACTGCCCTCGTCAGTGTGCTGCCAGCAACGGACTAAGGATAAAATTCAAGAACGACCTCACCGCTATCACTCGCACGAGCTCCCGATTCATTGTTGGGGGCGATCTGAATGCTCGTCACGAAGCATGGTGCAACTACCAACGGAACCAAAACGGTAGACTACTATTCGACCACTCGCAGCATGGGCTGTATACGGTGCAATTTTCGGATGAACCGACATTCATCTCTCCGGCGGGAAACCCTTCCACGCTGGACTTCTTCCTGACGAACTTCGGGCTATCCAAGCCGGTGGCAATCAACGACTTAAGTTCCGATCACCAACCGGTGGTGGCTGAGGTCGGCATCAACATAGCTCCTGCTCCAATCCTACGAAAAGACTACCACCACGTAAACTGGGTCCAGTTTGGATGTGTGGTTGACCGGAACATTAACGAAAATCCGCCGCTTGACACCGTAGAGGACATCGACAGGGCTCTGGAAGGACCCCACCAGGCCATATCCATGGCTGACGAGACGTGTGTTCGACAAGTTCCTGTGAGGGGTAAGTTTGTTGACATTGAATCCCACACCCAGTTTCTGATTGGTTTGAGAAATGTGCGTAGACGCCAGTTTCAGAGGACTGGAGATCTGAGCAAAAAACATGAAATGGCCGATCTGAACAGGCAGCTTGCTTCCAGAATGGACTCACTACGAAATGAAAGTTTCGGGCGTGTTGTCCAGAATCTGGATGACCGCTCCCGTCCATTCTGTCCTGAAAACTCATCCCAAACCCATTCCACCTCTTAGAGTCGAAAATGATGACGATCGGCTCAAAATCACCCCGCAGGAGAAAGCAAATGCGATTGGCAACCACATTGCTTCGTCGCATCTGCTTGGCTCCATCATCCAAAGTCCGCTTGAAAATCAGGTTTCACAATGTGTACACAACTTGGAGGCCCCTTGTGTAGTCCCTCCGGCAGAAAATATTACAGTGGAGCAGATTTGATCAGCGCTGAAAAACACCAAGAGCATGAAGGCTCCCGGGTTTGACGGTATATTCAACTTGATATTGAATAAACTGAGCACGAAAGTGTACTCGCTTTTGACTGCTATCTTCAAAAGATGCTTGGAACTGCACTACTTTTCAAGCATCTGGAAGGTAGCAAAAATTATACCAATCCGCAAACCCGGTAAGGATCCATCACTACCTTCCAGCTACAGACTAATCAGCCTCCTTTCAGCGCTGAGCAAATTGTTCGAGAAACTAATTCTCAATCGTCTGCTCAAGTTTGTCGAGGAGAACAACATTATCCTACCTGTGCAGTTTGGGTTTAGGAAGGGGCATTCCACAAATCACCAGCTAGTTCGGGTGATGAATAACATTCGAAGTAACAAAGCTGTATCCAAGTCCACAGCCATGGCATTGTTAGACGTTGAAAAAGCGTTTGACAATGTCTGGCATGACGGACTTGTGTACAAGCTTTGTAATTTCAACTTTCCACCACATCTTGTAAAAATCACCCGAAACTACCTCCAGCAAAGGTCGTTTAAGGTATCGTTCAATGGTTGCAATTCAAACACCTTTTCCATCCCAGCAGGTGTTCCGCAAGGAAGTCTGTTGGGCCCTTTGCTATACAGCATCTACACTTCCGACATTTCTCCCTTGGGCAACGGTGGCGTGTTTTTCCTGTTCGCAGATGATACCGCTATAACCGTCAAGGGAAGAAGGCCTCGTGAAATAACAAACAAACTTCAACGATGCCTTGACGCCTTTGCTGATTATGCCAACATGTGGAAAATCAAATTCAATGCCTCTAAAACCCAATCAATAATGTTCCTCCATCGACAATCTCCCAAACTAAAACCGGCTCCCTCTTGTACTGTAATAATGGATGGCACAAGGGTTGAGTGGTCCACCGAAGTAACATATCTTGGTATGTTATTTGACGAGAAGCTCCTTTTCCGCTCGCACATAGCTAGGGCAGTAGTTAAGTGTTCCAACCTAGTTAGGTGCTTGTATCCGCTAATTTGTCGCAGATCTCGTCTCTCTAGGGTGAACAAACTGGCTGTCTATAAACAAATCATTGTGCCTGCGATCATCTACGCAGCTCCGGTGTGGGAATCATGTGCACAAACGCACAGGAACAAAATACAGGTAGCGCAGAACAGGGTATTGAGGATGATCTTGGATCGTCCTTTCGATACCCGCATTTCCGACCTCCATCAAGAGGCTAACATTCCGAAAGTAGATTTTCAAATTAACGAAACTAGGAACAAATTTGTGCAGAAATGCAATACATCAGAACATGCTTTGATAAGCAATTTGTATATAGTAGGTTAGGTGTATATAGTAGTTGTAGATTAGTTGTAGCTGTTGTAAATAATAGTTTTAAGTAGTCTCCTTTTTCCAATTCAAAACAAACCAATCCCACCAAGGTGGTCATACTCTAACAGGCCTGATAGGACTAGGAACAGTAAATAATAATTAATATTTCAAAATAACTAAAGTTGAAAAGAAGCATCAATTAAATTTAAAAAAAAATTACTCAGGGGTCCACGAGAAAGTCAAATAAAGTGAATTTTCTCAGTCCTAGAAAGTCTGTTGCACAGTGTATTTAATTGTACCAGTATAAAGAATCTATAGAAAAATTGTGTAAGTCCCTTTAATCCTTTAAAATGTTGTTACTAAATTTACTGGCATCTCTTCTGAAGAAAAAATAGGATCCCCCTGTGGGGCACCACTCCCTTGGACACGCTCACCATAGGACAAACGCTGTGGTTTACAAAATTGTTCGAATGACGCTTCAAGCGCAAGCGGACAGAAAAGCACCGGCAAAATCAAATAGCCGCAAGGATGAGCCACCCATTTTTGCCAATCCAGCCCAAACACCCCATCTCAACCACTCCCAGTGCAGTAGGTACCTAACTACAACAGTAGCAAACAGCAGCCGCAGCCGCAACCTCTCCGCATCTCCATTTCCCATCGATTAACTGCGAACGACGGAAGCAAAACGTGGAAAATCAAATCACGTGTCCGCGTCGGCCGTCATCCGCCAGAGCAGCCCAGGAAGGAACTTGTTTGTGTGGGCGTCAGGCTCCGGCTGGCTGCTGGGCAAACCATAAGGATGCACGGATGAATGCTTAATATGTACAGGATTTACCAAGTCAGCATCGACCATCACCGCCGAAACCGTCATCGCCTTTGTCATCATCAGTAGTATGTATCATATCGTCGCTGGGTTGGTTGGGGGATTTGGGAGAAAGGTAGTTTTTGCAAAGCCAAAAAAAGAGAGATTAGAGCAAAATCGGGACGCTTGCTCCTGACATGACGATCAATAATTGAGAAAATTTATTGTTTCTTGGTGTAAATGGTCCGCAGTAACCGTGTGCTTGTGTTGCCGGCGGCGTGGGAGGCTGTGAGGCGTAAATACTAGGCATTGACTCGGAAAAACGACAAGATATGAGCGTGAAAGAACGACTGAAGGCAGGTTTTTCATCTGCACAAGGTCGTTTCGGCTGGAATGTGTGTGTTGGTATGTGTGTGTGCGTGGGTACTTAGTGAGAAGGCAAATCATGAGAAAGAACCATTTTCAGCATTTCAACAGTTCATTGGGGGAAAATCGCATGAAAAGGAGCCCCTGCATATGTCTATACCTATGTTTAGATATGATTGCGGTCGGGAAGTGGGAAGTTGAACTCTTTTATTGCTTTTCTGGTATTTCTTACCAATGTTCTTTTGTTGGACATGCAATTTAATTTCTTCTTTTCACACAGTCAGACATATATGTCGGCAAGAAGGAGGCAATTGGATATGTTCCGGAGGTTGCATATTATTGTCGTAAAGGAAATGGTTTAAAGGGTCGGTTGAAAAATGGGTTTAGTTTTTATATCACTGCGGCTGTTTTTCCTTTGAACTTGGGCAGCAAATAATAATTCTCGGGATGGTGGAATAAAGCGAAGATAGTAATCAATCAAAGAAAAACGCTGACGAATTGCTATAAAATCACTGCTTATCTGATTGGTAATGGGTAGATCGATTAAATGCGATGATTGTTGCAACTATGGTCTTGGGTCGAAAAGGCATTTATCTGAAGATTATCTCAAGGCTTAAGCCTTGAAGAAAGGAAAAAAAGTTAGGTATTATGATCGAGACACGACCGCATTATTGACGCAGGACTACGAGATTAATATTGATGCTACATTTAATCAAAATATCGAAGGGTTCAATCTAGAATTAATTTTGTTTTAAATATACGGCTGAAATGAAGCACATTCAACGTCCGGTAATTGTACGTTGTTTGGTTTTCAGTTTCAGTTAATGGAATTTGCTAATTGAAATGCAATTCGAAATTCATCGACACAATCATTTGTGCTTAAATTCGACCATTTTGAATCTTGCTTTTAAAAACGGCGTATTCGACATGTTTCAATACATCATAGCACGAAAACATCACTGAGGGCGACCCAGGCGTAGTGGTAAGCATCCATACCTCTCACGACAAAGGCACGAGTTCAAATCTCATCCCCGGACAAGTAAGTCACGAATGGCCCAAAAGTGTTGAAGTGACAAATGATAATAAAAAACGCATAAAGCGAATCCATGTAAGTATATTGCTGTTTTTTTTTAATTAAGTAGGGTGGGTTTTCCAGAAATAGTGGTGTACCTATAGTTGCGTTATGGAGGTTGTGCCGGAATAGTGAGGAAAAACCCGGCTAATATTATTTTTCATCGGTAGCTCTCCTAAAATAAAGCATATTTGCATATTTCAAACTTAAAATATGCCCAAAAGTGACGGAAAATAATTAATTTTCCATTAGATTTTCACTCCTTTGCTCCTATAGTTGCAGTAGTGTTCCAATAATAGTAGAACCCATAAGAAACCAATGCATTCCACTATTATATGAACCAACATTAGCAACTACCACAACTACTTGAACAGTGTTCCTATTAATGGAGGACGAGTTTTGAGCATGAGCATGAGCATGATTGACCGCCCACGGTTGCTACTATGTTATTGCCAGACCAGCTGTAAATACACAGAGAACCAATAGACGATGCTTGGGACTAGCAATCATCCTCAATGTGTAAAAACTGGTGATCTCGAATTAGACAATACCAGCGCCAGCCGCACCTGAACGCAGGTCAAGAAAGGAATGGGTAGGAATGTGTTGACGTGACACTCGCTTTGATGTAAGCCGAGGAGTCCTCTGCACTTCCACGAGGAATCACAGGGATGTTGGGTAAGAGGGTTGGGTTAGCAGCAGGGTTCGTTTTGGTAAACGATAAGCTGAATTGATGTCCTAACGATCGTATAACGCGAAGGAGCTTGGGATTGAACCCACGGTCTTCTGCTCAGTAAGCAAAAACGTTTGCTACTAGGCAGACGAGCTCCTTTTTAATCATTGACGTATCTTGAATGTGGATGGGTTTGAGATTAGACTCATGATGTTCTGCTCAGTAAGCAAAAACGGTTGCTCTAAGGTCACCGAGCCTCTCATATCACATTATAGCGTTACTCAAGTTTTTATAACTATTTAAACCCGGCACCGACGACAACGAGAAGTTTTACAAAATACACGATTAACAAGCGATCTTACCATGCATTTTTAATATGAAAGGATCTGGGACCGCGTTTTTCTCCTCAGTAAGCAAGCCACTGCAACCGACGATTTTTTAAATCCTAAAACTAAAAGCTACGAAAGTGTACTTAGGCCTTCATTAAGATCCACTTTCACGCAACGTTCAATGTTTCGATTTTCTCTTTACGTATGGTTCAGACAATCATAACAAGCTATGACCGATGTGACGATTGTTTAAGACCTGGTTAAACAAGCTATTCAAATGAAATTACGTTCTCGAATTTCACTTGGAATGTAATGAACAACAGAAATACGCGATAATTCATATTTTCAGCCCTAATAAAGATAAATTAATTAATTAATATTTTCAGCGGTTGATGTTTAATTTTAAATATACTGCCTACGACTACGACGGCGATTACGACAGCGACTACGACAACGACAACATCGAATTTGTAACTTACCATTTATCTAGGATAAACACCTTTGCCCGGCACCTCCACTGGTTCTTCATGTCCGCTATCTGTCACTGTTTGCAAAATATCTAATAGCAATTACCTTTGTTGTAATACTTCCTGTATTTTCATGGTGATCTGGGAGGAGTTTCGCATCTAGTGCTTTCCCCAGGAACCGTTCACGGCCACCAGCTACCGCCCGTCCAGTCTTGGGCGTATCCAGCGAGACATCCTTCAGCTTACTCACAATCTCCGTCACTCGATGCTAATCGCATGCACACTTAAGCTAGTTACAAAAAAAACACACCCGTGCAAAGAAACGGATCCAATAAACGTCACTCTTGCGAAAGCACACCCGTCGTCGTCGAACGGCAAAAACAAAAAAGAAAAAAGAAAAAAAAGCTTATGGTTATGTGAAATTATTGAAAGAAAAAAGTCTAAAGCGCGGAGGGGCTGACAAAATCGGGTCATTACTGTATTTAAAATAAATAAATAAATTCATTCTAACCCTTTTATGGTTGTTTGACTATTAATTGCCACTACCACCTGCTTAGAGTCGGCTCCTTTAAAATACTGTGTAGAATTTACCTCATTATTCCTCATCTCCATCGACCTTCGTTCCTGCGTGGTTTCTGTGATATAACCACTCTCCGCATATTACCCTGTAGTACGACTTGGGCGTGCACCATGCAAGCAACTCATCTCTCGTCAAGATGATGGGATATGGGGTGATGGTGAAGGGATATAGAAAACGAATAAAAGAACAGAGAGAAAGTTATTAGTATTGGATACAATAACCCCCACACATCAACACACACAACGAAAAAGAAACATAGATGCACAGACAAACAGAAATAACACATTCAATACCTCCCTCCACAAAACTTAGTCAATAAAACACTACCGCCATCTGTTGAGGTGGGGCACCACCAACCAAAAACACTCAAATTGACCACCGTCAAATGCGTGTTCGATGAACAACCTGCGAGTGTTATGTCTGCTTGTCTGTGATAGATGGGTTATTAGGAAAGTACAGCCACTTTACAACCACTAGTGCAATGGATGAACGTTAGTTTCGGGGTCATGTTAGTGTTAGAGTTGTGTTAGTATTTACCCGTATTCAGCCCCGTCGGCCCCTCGAACACCAGTCGCAGGCAGTTTTTGTTAGGACATGCGACACTGTCACTGCTACTATGTTAGAGATATGACCCGTGAAGTTTTGAAGTGCAAAAAAAACTGTTAGAACTTTCTTATAAACCAACTTTACACTCAAAGCAAACTATTTACCTTAGCATTACAAAAGCGTATTTAAAATTACTATTTTATTTTATCAAAGACATCATATCAAGAAAGCTGGCAACTTTGCCAGAATCCAAGCGACAGATACAATAGCGCTGCGCTTGAGTGAAGGTGGAAGCAATGCATAGAAAAATAAGTAAAAACACAAACCTTTCCTCTGACGATGTAATCTTTGCTATCAAATTCGTTCGAAGCATTTACCTTTGAGCGGCAGATGACGCGATTGTACCTGTTTCATAGCGCTCGTATGAGCAAATGGAAGAGTTGCCAGTCTTCTTGATATGTTGTCTTCGATTTTATGCTAGTATTAAAATTATGATAAAACTACAATTTACGGCTCCGTGAAATTAACTCGCTTGAACCCCTCAAATTAATGAGCTGGAGAAAAACTACAATTTTAACAAATTTGCTAAAAAAAATCATAGCAACACTTGACAAATCATCAACAAGCTCCTCATCCTTGGACAGGGTGTAATATTGTTCTAGCAAAATAGAGGTTGAAAACCATAGATTGAGATATAACTTATTTATGTAGATCGTAAATTTATTTTTTGATAAATTAATTGCCTTAGTACCACCACTACTAGCTCACCCACCCTATAATTATATCCATAATTCTACTCTTACTTAGCCTTGACCTACATGAAACTTAACCCTCCGTTACTCGCGCCAACTTTTGTAACACGAGTACCCGCGCGTTATACTTTGTACAACAGTGTGAGTTTTCTATTGCCATTTTGCAGCCGAGCTACCAATCGATATAAAACCAACGGGTATTCCTTAAAAAACTTGTTTTTAACTAAACAAGCTAAACTTTTATCACAGTTAACCCCCAAAAATGCAGATAATAGCGAAAATGTGAATGGAAACCGCGTAAACGGTGTCCGTACTATGTAGGATTTGACTTAATTGGTTACAACATGGAAAATCTCGAGATCCTGACCAGATAGAAAGTTACTGTCTTGGGCACAGTTGTTCTAGAGATCATAACCTTTTTGCTGGTGGCGAGTAGTTCCGAAAATTCTCACTACGTGCCGCTAGTATATACGTGCAATTTTCGCATATACAATAGTTCGAGATCCTGAGCAGATAGACAGTTACTGTCTTCGGCAAACTTGTTCAGGGGGTCAAGACTTTTTGGCTGGTGGACAGTAGATCAGAATGTTCTCACTACGCGGCGCTACTGCACACGTAAAATTCTAATATTCAATATCTCGAGACCCTGACCAGATAGAAAGTTACTGTCTTCGGCAAAGCTGTTCAGGAGATTTCGCTGGTGAACAGTAATTCAGAATCTTCTCACTAGGTAGCGCTCGTACACATGTTAAGTTCTCGCATGTGATACATCACTAGATCCTAACCAGATGGAGAGTAAATGTCTTTGGCAAAGTTGTTCAGGAAGTCAAGATCTTTTTGTTGGAGGCGGTTGTTCAGAATTTTCTCACTAGTAAACACATGCAATTCTTGTATATGCAAGAGCTCGAGATCCTGAGCAGATAGAAAGCTACTGTTTTTGACAAACTTGTTCAGGGGGTCAAGACTTTTTGGATGGTGGACAGTAGCCCAAAATTTTCTCACCACGTGGCGCTAGTAAACGTGAACAATTTTCGCGTTAGCTATAGTCGAGATCCTGAACAGGTAGAAAATTACTGTCTTGGAAAAAGTTGTTCATGAGGTCAATGCCTATTGCTTGGTGTACAATAGTTCAGAATTTTCACACTACGTGGCATTAGTATACACGTGAAATTCTCGCATATAAAATATCTCGAGATTTCGATCAGATAGAAAGTTACTGTCGTCGACAAAGTTGTTCAGGAGCTCAAAGGCTATTGCTTGGTGCCAATAGTTGAGAATTTCCTAAGCGTCGCTAGTAAACACGTGAAATTTTCACTTATAAAATATCACGAGATCCTGACCAAATAGAATGTTACTGTCTTGGGCAAAGTTGTTCAGGGTACCAAGGCCTTTTGGCTGGTGGACAAAAATTCAATTTTTTTTTCACATTATTGCACGTGTATAACGTGCAATTCTCGCATTAGATATATTTCGAGACCTGCTAAACTGTCATCGGCAAAGTTGTCCAGGAGATCAAAACTTTTCCGTTGGTCGACAGTACAGAATTTTCTCACTAGGCGGCGCTAGGATATATGTGAAATCTTCGCATATATA
The DNA here is from genome assembly GCF_037179485.1 of Ochlerotatus camptorhynchus. Taxonomy (NCBI): domain Eukaryota; kingdom Metazoa; phylum Arthropoda; class Insecta; order Diptera; family Culicidae; genus Ochlerotatus; species Ochlerotatus camptorhynchus. The sequence goes on from NW_027041231.1 coordinate 20,370, forward strand.
ATATCTCGAGATCCTGAACAGCTAGAAATTTACTGGTTTTGGCAAAGCTGCTTAGGAGATAAAGATCTGTTGGCTGATGAAAAGTAGTTCAGAAATTTCTCAAAAATTGGCGGGCAATTCTCGCATATCAAATATTATAAAATAAAAATATAATTTACATTAGCCTAAGTGGGATAAGACAAATATATTCTTGTTTTTCTTTACTGGTGAAGATTTTCATGCTGTAACGTTTTACGTTTATTTGTAAATAGTTTTTCGTTGAAATATTATTTAATTAACAATTAAATCCTTTTTATGTCAAGTTTGCTAAGAAATGAAATATTTCAACCGTGTAAATAAAATCAGACCATTACTGTGTCGATTTTACAACTTTGCCATATTTACTGTGTCTAGGCTACAACTTCCCCATAAAAGCTCAACTTATAGTGAGCTGTATTATATTGTACATGCTTTCTGGAGGCGCCATGAAGTCCGTCGCCATTCGAAAGGTTTGGCGCAACTCTCGAATAAAGAGGGAGTTTTTAAAAGATGACCCATTTGAATAGGAAAAGGTTGTTAGGAATTTTCCTGCTTGCCAAATTATTCTGACTCATCCTTTTCGCTTTCGAATCGGCTGGATAACAGAAGTGCGCGAATTACTTTACGTTCTCGAGTTATATTAAATCAAATTGATTTTGTGCGATAAGTTTCTCTAAAGTGGACATAAGTCCGTATTAAGTTCCGCGTAGTCTGTTCAGTGCGTTTATTTGTGAAATTGTACAAAAAAGCGCTTTGCGCTTTTTTTGTACGGGCTGGATATACGTTCCGTTCGGCTATCGTCAACGCCGGATCGGGGGTTCCATCTGTGACATCGCCATCATCGTTCGTGGGAGACGGACATTTCCCGTGACTTGTGCGCCCTACTAAGGCCCGCCTTTTCGAAGGTAGCTAAACGGAGGTGGGTGAAGTTCGCTAATCTTCGAAGCGAAATATCTTCCGACGGTCGCCAATCATCCGTCGACGAGGTCCCTTCCACTACAACCCCGTGGACCATTATTTCCGAGAGCTCGGACCGTGTAAGTGCGTCGCCAAAAGCGTGCCGCGGTCCGGATTCAATCCAACGGGAGAGGGGGTTCATTTCACCACGGATGGTCATAGCGGAAACAAAGTACGCGAAGCCGTCCGAAGGTAAGTTGGCCTCTTCTCTTTGCGGGGCGAATCTCCCGGGACAGCACGACTTCTCGTCGTGGCTCAGCTCTCGATTGCCAAATCGGAAGTTTTCCGTCCAGCTGCCACTCCCTCCGCAACTCTAATTCGGCCATACCGCGTACGAGTCGCCTTCCGTTGCTGCGCGCCATACTGCAGCACGTGAGCGTCACCATCACGTTTACGCCGCCATCATCGAGTCGTCGAGCCCTCATCGGACAGCAGTCAGCGATTCATCACTTCGTTAAGTAAAACCTGCGCAGGTATGTGAGAGCATGTTTAATTCATGGCCATGATTTGCTCTTTCCCGTAAACCCCTCTCAGAAATCCAATGCGAATGAATGCTAGAATATAGTTTAAAGAAAAAGTTGAAGATTAGTTTTTCGAACGTTTTGAATGCTACTCCCTGAATAAAACATACTTTTTTTTTTGTTTATTAATTTATTTGATAAGGCTCAACCGAATTAACTTTACAGAGCCGAGGATACATGGTCACTATACAATACATCTTAAAGCTATAGTCAAAAGGTACAACACAATAAACACTTTATCTTCCGCTATCCAAAAAGCCTCCTCCATCAGAACTGGAGCCGCTTCCAGTAGTTTCATTGTATGGCAAATTGTTGTACGCCAACGAGGGTCAGAGCGCGTCCATTGCAGCAATGGATGCAAAACGTGGTCAGCACTCACACACTCATCACGAAACGGTTGCTTTCCAAAGTCGACGACGCATCGAGCGAAAGAACTGCTGATGAAGAATAATGAGGAGGACCACACAATGGTTGCTGCCGAGAAAACAGACGATTGCGTAGCACACATCGAGAGTGGCCTACTTTTGTCGACAGCCGAGTGAACACTGTAAAACACACTTACTACGCTACGTTCTGTTTTCTTTCGTTTCCACTCAGTTGAGTCAGCATTCCTTCGTTCTCTTTCCGTTTCGTTTCGGGGGTGAGTCAGAGTAATACCTTGGTTTATTTATTTGGTCCATGCGCTCCATTCCTGTATTGGCGTTGACGGCGACTCTGTAGCTCTTTACTCCAGTGGTAAAATCCATAAGCAAACGTCAGACTGTGCGTGAAACATGGCGGACTTCGTACTATCCTTTCACTCCACTGAAAATTCCCAAAAGAAACTGTCAATCTTTGCTAAAAGAGACGATTTTTCGGCGGTGCCGTCAACGCCAATTACTGAAGGACTTGGCATTTCCAGAAAGTTAATAGTTTTTTTCATTGCCGTTAGTAACCAACGACCGTTCAAGAGGTCCTCTGAGAGGAAAGTCTCATTTGTCGGGCAAAGCTTTAACACGACCAGTGGTCTCTCTTAATAGAGAACACGTATTTCAGATGGAAAACATTATCTTAAAAGATCAATATCGCTGAAACCTCCACACAATTAATGTTAAGAGTCTTTCTTTCATTTTAGACTAATTTTAGAATGTCTTATCGAGGGGTCTAGAAAAAAAAATCCTGTATTTACACACCAAAAAATTCTGAATTTTACTGGCGATGTAAACATCCATGCATGCAAACATTTATACATGTAATCTTCCTTTTCACGTAAACTAGCAGCTTGCAAGAAATGTTGCAAATAAAAGTGGACAGTTGCATACAATATATGGAATATTGCATGACATGTCTCATAGATTTACACGATCTATAATCTAAACTTGTATGATATATGACGCTCCATTTATGTGCATCATAGTAACGGAAATTTACACTACTTTTTTTTTTGCTGTGTACGTTAACACGGACAACGACACCAACTCAGAGAGTGAGGCACTTTTGCTCAGTTGAATGGGAAATTTATAAAACCGTACACCCCCGATTATATTTAAGTTTAAAGACACCCCAAAAAAACATGCAAATGTATTATGTTCATATCTTTGTCATTTTACGTCCAATTTTCGTTCCTTTTAGAACATTTGAAAGATTTTGAATGGAAATACGAAGAGGCAAATTGTTCAATATAATTTTCAAATTTTGTATACCAAAGGTTCACCCAAAGTTACACTATTTTTCAAAATGTACTCTGAAGAATCATGATTGATTTTCTCAGAATTGAGTTGAAAAATAAATATTTGAAATTAAAAGTAATAGTAAAACCCTTATTCTATGCCATTCATACCATTCAAATAACGTAAGGAGATCAAAAATTGGACATAAAATGAGAGAGCTTTGAACAAAACACATTTGCATGAATTTTGGGTGGCTTATGATCGGGAGTGTAGGTTACTCAGCGCTGAGTGAACTACGCTTTTGGAAATTTCTCCAGACAACTGAGTAAATCAATCTCACGACTGAGATAGTCCTTTGTCTCGACTGACTGACTAATGTGTATATATTATATACATTTTACATTACATTACACATTTTAGACGACCTGAGTAGATTCTTCTCGTATCTCTTTAATAAAGTAATAAAAAAAAGGTTCTTCTCGTTTAAATTTAGGATAAGGTGTATGTAACCATAAATTCGACGTCACACTCCTAGCAGCTTAGGAATAGCGGTATAATGAAAGAGATGATAATTTCATATTATCAGGCATTTCCTTTATGACTTTGGATGTACGTACACACTTAGAATGTTTTTGCCAAGATTGGCACCACAGAGTAGCTCAGTGTTTTATTTTGCTGTATCTCTGCGGAACTTGCCACGTGGTGAGAAAATTCTTAACTACTGTCTACCAGCCAAAAAGTCTTGACCCCCTAAACAACTTTGCTGAAGACAGCAGCTTTCTAGCTGATCAAGATCTTGAGCTGAATATGCGAGAAATGCACGTATATGCTAGCGCCGCATAGTGAGAAAATTCTTTACTATTGTGACCCAAAAAAAAAGATTTTGACTTCCTGAAAAACTTTGCGGAAGACATTTACTTTCTATCTGGCCAGGATCTAGAGATATTTCATATGCGAGAATTTCACATGTATAGTAGCGCCGCGAAGTGAGAAAACTCTGAACAACTGTCCACCTGCGAAAAGGCCTTGACCTTCTGAACAACACATGCAAGAATTTCACATGTATACTAGCGCTACGTACACACTTAATCTAGCTCGGTAATATCTCCAACAGCCGATTACCTCGGCATTTACTTTTCCTGATATATCTGCAAAATATCTGTTTGTTAGCTGATATCTCATCAAAATAATATTTGTTAGCTGAGTCTCGGCAATTGTTTTACTGAATCTCAGCAAAATAAATTGCAGAACTACTCGGCTGTTGGAACTTCGGCGAAAAAATTTAAGTGTGTAGTGAGAAAATTCTGAACTACTATCCAACAGCGACAAGGCTATGATTTCCTGAAAAACTTTGTCGGAGACAGTAACTTTCTATCTGTATTCTATATATTCCATGTTGTAATCAATTAAGTCAAATCCCACGTGGTATGGTTTACGTGGTTTCCATTTACATTTTCCCTAATATACGCATTTTTTAGGTGTTCACTGTAATCAAAGTTTAGCTTGTTTAGATCAAAACAAGTTTTTTGAGGAATACTCGTTGGTTTCAGATCGATTGGTAACTCAGCAACAAAATGGCAATGGAAAACTCATGTGTGTTGTACACAGTACAACAGCGCTAGTAACGGAGGGTTAAGAAGGACAACAGAGTGTAAAAGTAAAATAGTAAAAGTAAAAGAGAAGTAAAAGTAAAAGAGAAGAAAAAGTAAAAGACAAGTAAAAGTAAAAGAGAAGTAAAAGTCCGCTGCGCTGTTGTTTCGGTTAGCACAGTGAGGGCTTTATAATGTAGAGTGCGCCCTGGTACTCCACAGGCTCCGTTAGTGATTAGGTTTTTGTTATACCCCCGTAACCTGGGTACTACGGAGTCAACCGATTTTAATTTGCAAGCCAATGAAAAACTGATGGATTTTTTTTCAAAGTTTAAAACTTTTGGGCTCTTAAATCAAATCTTTCCTGTTCCGTGGTGGTGCCGTTTGTTCTTACCTACGTTTTGGAACGCTCAGCTGAGTTTATTTACCATCCACATAATTATTTCTGTTTATCCATAGTCTTCTTTTCGCCGAGCCCGTCAAAATAAAGTGCCGAGAATCTAACAGCCGAGCCTTCAGCAAAGATCTCGGTAAAACGTTTAAATGCCGATTAATCGGCAATCCAAGTTTTTCTCAACTGTCACATTTTGCCGTCTTTCGGAAAAAAAAAATATTTATCATTTCTCGGCAAAACTAAATGCAGTATTTCGGCAAACATTCTAGGTTTTGTTTTTCCGAATTTCGGCAATTTTGAACTTCCCAATGTATTTTTGGTGTCAAATAAGAAAACATATATTGTATTTACTGATTCAATTTGTGATTATAATGTATTGAATCTATTTCTTGAAGATACGCGCTTATTTCTTCAACAACTTAGTTCCTACTTTCGTGGTAGGTGTCTTCGTTTGTAGAAAAGCAGAAATGTTGTTTCTGACAGGACAGGGTCTCGGGCATAGAAGAACGTCAAAACTTTCCACGCTTCGCTCCACAACAAATCACCGCACACATGCACCGTAGGAAGGAGATGCTTGATAAATCATCGTGTATTCCTATAAGAAATAAATTAGTCAGAGACTTTGTCGTTCAGTTTTTTTTCCCGGATGCAGGATTAAATAAAAATTATTTTTCCCCATACAGTGTTACCTGCTTTACTACCAAAGCCAAAAAGTTCAAATTTGAAAGAGAAATTTTGCTCTCACTAGTTCAATTTCTCAACATGCCATGTATTTTGATGACACTCTATTTGGGATTTCCCTCTCACAGACTACAACATAGAGTGGCTGATACTACAAAACATGTCTGGTAGCCAGGATTTTCTGCCAAATTTTATGAATGGGGCGGGGCAGAAAGTATCTTTTGTGCAGAACATGTAAAAAAGGAGGGATTTCGAATGTTAATCTAGATGCATATATAGAGGTACCAGACATGTTTTGTAGTGGCAGGTACTCTATTTTGTAATAAGAGCGGAGACGAGCCAGCCAACGGCTGAAAATCTCCTTAATAAAGATATAAATAATAAAAAAAAAAATATTTTGTAATATGTGAAAGGGAAATCACAAATCGAGTGTCATCAAAATACATGCCATCTTGATAGATTGAGGTCGTGAGAGAAAGTTTTCTCTCTCAAATTTGAATTTTTCGGTTATCTGGGGACTGGTAGTAAAGCAGGTAAAACTGTATGGGGAAAAATCATTTCTATTTAATTGTAGTTTGTTTAACAATAATTTCCGGGAAAAAACTAAACGACAGAGTTCCTGACTTATTTATTTAGGTTGTTCACTTTTTTTGACCTGAATATGCACCGAAAGTGAATTATTTCCACTTCTCTCAAATTCTATATGGGGATTTTTATCACTTCCAACCAGCGGAACAGCGCCATCTCTGTGGAAATGGCCGGACGATATGATACATTAAAAGGACTTTTCACGCTGACTTTGCATTGAATAACTTAATTGATGAAATAAAATCAATGAACAAGTTTGCCAGGAATACGGCTAATTTGTTTAATAACTATAGAAAGATCGCACCCGTTGTTCACTTGATTATGGGTAGAACAGAGATGTAAATAATGTTTTATAGTATATACGTATACAGTATATACACACTTAATCTAGCTCGGTAAAATCTCCAACAGCCGATTACCTCGGCATTTGATTTTCCTGATATCTCTGCAAAATATCTGTTTGTTAGCTGATATCTCAGCAAAATGTTATTTGTTAGCTGAGGCTCGGCAATTGTTTTACTGAATCTCAGCAAAATAAATTGCAGAATCGCTCGGCTGTTGGAATCTCGGCGAAAAAAATTAAGTTTGTAGGTTCATACCCCGTACAGGCTATGGATTATATCATGTAATATAGACTGCCTTGCAGTGATGGAAAAGTTCGCGAAAAATCACTATGACACACGAACTTTTCCCTTGGTGATCTTCGAGAAATATCGCGAACTTTTCCAACACTGCTGCCTTGCAATGAGCACTCATACATAGGATTTCCACTGAAAACTAGATGTATGAGTGCTCATTGCAAGACAGCCTATATTACATGATATAAGCCATTGAGTTTTCCAAACAGGATCTCACGAACACTACACTAATAATATAATTTTACACACACTAGCGTATACTTCCATGTACACGGTACTAATCAAACACCCATTTATGAGTAAAAGTTAACCCGTTGTCAATAAGAGTGGTACTACTAATTAATGAGTAATTTATTATGCCAAATAAGTAGTAACTGTTAGCTACTGTTAGCAGAAACTCATTGTTGTTAAAATAAGTCATAAATGAGTAAAGCCACTTTTATTAAAAATGGGTTAACTTTTACTCATAAAAGGGTATTTGACTGTTACCGTGCAAGCGTAGGGTTTGTTTTCGTTTTGTTGTTTATTTTTACTTTAGAATGGCAATTCTTACAGCAAACAAAAAATTTCTCACAGCTAACAAAAAAAATTCATCTCACTAACACACGCAAATCGCACCAATACGAACCCACCTGGAGAGGACTATAGTCTGTACGGGGTATCAGACTATAGCTGATATTCTCGAGTAACATTTGAAATGGGCCTATGTCCAAAACGTAAACAAATCGGGTTTTGATACCATTATTTAGCACCGCTTGATAACTACTAATCGTGTAGGAATGTTCCGCATAATCGAGAAAAATCATTAAAAATAACTCGATTTTCTAAACGGCCGATCAACGAATTTTTCGATTCATTAATAGGCCCGCACGCTAAAACGGCCAACCATTCATTTATTTCATTTCATTGATAAGCCTAGTGACGTAGAAGAGCCGATTATTGAAAGATTTCAAACCAAAGCTAGGCCCTACTGCTTGAGACAGGGCCGATGATTTGTTTTTAATTTATTTGACGTTGCAAAAAGGCTTAGCAAAGGGCGTACCGTTTCTGATGACAAGTACAACGGCTAAACAAAAAGGGCCTATCCATTGAAAGAGTCACGAAAAGGCTTATTAATTTATTAAATTAAATTGTTATCGATTTTCTTATATTTTTGAAAGCTTTTCGCATATTTTGGATGTTGTATACTGAGATACAGCTACTATTCTTATTGTGAACAATATGAATGCCTAAAATACTTCAGTTTTCTTAAACATGAAGTGAATAGTTGCGGAAAAACTTTAAATGGATTTTTGGTTTGTTTACGTTTTGGGCATAGGCCCATTTCAAATGTTAGATATTATGTATTATACTATTTCGAGTGAAAATTAGATGTATGAGTGCTCCTTGCAAGATAGCCTATATTAAATGATATAAGCCGTAGTCTATACACTCAAAAAAGATTGAAATCTAAATAGTACAAAAGTTACGCAAAATCACAACTCTCCGTACCGACGCAAACGTCGGTATAAAGGGGGAGAATGCAAACTTAGTATAAAAATGGTTTATGCGAGCCATAGTATAAAATCGAAATATACTTACAATACATAGATAAGGTTTATTCGAGAGAATGTATTTTTCGCTTTTTTATTTTGTTTATGGTAAATATTCTTGTTTTCAAATAAAATATAAAAATTGTTTCAGGAAGGTTTTTTAATCATTTTATTTTTTATGAATATTATTTAAAAAACGTACAATTTCGACGTTCATTAGGGTGAACTCGTAATCACGCAGTCTAGCTGCCTAGCTGATCATATGCGCAGTAGAAATCCGCCGGGACGAAGCTCTGCACCAGCACGAAGCTCCGAAGAGAATCCAGATGTTCTTTTTCCGGACGAGTTGTGACGTGACGGATTTCTTCCCGGACGGGTTGTGACTGTCGGTCAAGCGGTTTATCTCTCCTGGCACACGAGCCAAGCTTTCCAAACACGTGTATTTTAATTGCATTTATAACACCAAACGCACGACAGCGACACGAAATAATACCAACAACTAAATGAATACAAACTGAAAAACGACTACGAGCGCCATCAAGTTTGATTTTGCCATTTTCTAACATTTTAGTAAACACTGATCGAATTCCACTCCGTTATTCGGACTTAGTATAATTTTGAAGAAAATTTTAATCGAACCAATGTCTACATTTTGAATAACCATAAAATTTAATCTATATTCGTTTTGTAATATTTTTGAGTGTACGGGGTATTATCATAGAGGTAACTCTAAGACTAGAAGGTCCCGAAATAACGTGCTCAACTTTTTGGCTCAGCTCTGGTACTCTCTTCGGTCCCAAGCTAATCGATGCACCCCTCGAAACATAGGAAAAACCAATAACCCCTCATTTTATCTGTCAAACTTTCATAGCGAATCAAAACAAACATTGCGTAGTACTAGAATTTCAACTAGAATAGGGTACGTTAATCGTTTGCTTGGGACCAATAGGCTACTAAAGTGGTGAACCAATTTAAAATCGTTAGTTTCGTATTGATTGTTGGTATTATAGTATACGTTCAGACTACAGAGTTATAACATGTTATAGCGCTATCTTGATGGTGGTTTCTGTGTTGCAATTATTTGACAACCGTTATAACATGTTATAACCACATCCCTGGCAAGACTAGTACTCGCTGAAGCTGCCACCGATGGTGGTGGTGTTAGTGTTGATAACACGTTTTTAAGCTACATTCATGTGTACCGCATGGTTATATCGCTTTAAAAGTTTTTACTAATGTAGTAATGCTGCTACCACATCCAATTATAATGCACTTCTTTTTTAGGCAACGATAATTCTTGTTAAACACAGTAAACAGCGCCTATGGCACAACAAAGAGTAAAACAAAATCTTCCCCCCTGCTCGCGACAAACTTTCCTAACAACGTATCACGCATGAACAGAGCTTGCTTGCGAATATTTGCAGCAGCTGTCAAATGTTGACGTAAAATCGAACCAGAAAACCAGGATTTTTCGGCTTCACACAAAGTATATGGGAATGACGTTTGTGTCATAGATGTGGTTATAACGCACCAGTCTGGACAGCGTTTAAAACGCTGTCCAGACTGGAGCGTTATAACATGTTATAACGGTTGTCAAATAATTGCAACACAGAAACCACCATCAAGATTGCGCTATAACATGTTATAACTCTGTAGTCTGAACGTACTATTAGAAGAGTTTTTCGAGATCTGATACACTCAATTTGTAATTTTGTTTCATGACAGTTCAGTAAAAAATCATGAATACTGAATACTCGGTACTTTATTTTACTATTCACACTTTATTTTACTATTCACACTTTATTTTACTATTCACACTTTATTTTACTTTTTTGTGTATTCAGTAGTTTGTAGCGAAAGTTACTGTAGTAGTTTTGTAACGAATAACTGAATGTTCGGTATGTTTTTTTTTTCTGATTTACAGTACGCAAACTTAAAAAAAAATACCTGAACAGGGAAACCGTGATTAATTACCAATAAGATAACGTGGATAAAATAATCCTATTGGATTAATTCAACAGTCCAATCAAATGATTATCGCTTCAATGTGTTCACCGTGTTCATTGCCCACCGACAACGGTAACGCATCAGATGAACGAAAACTGCTTCACCGCGCCGAGGGGATCTCGGATGCTGAACACGATAGTTGACAAACTTTCACAGGAAAGCTTCAGCTTCCATAAAATCTACATTACTTCAAAGCCGATCCGTCATTCTTGTCAAAGAGCCCGTAAAGTAAATACGTACTCGGTCATACAAATATACTCAGTGATTAGTGGTGCTCTATCTCACTAGCAAGCAGGAAAAATATTTTTGCCTATCGTTGTGCAGTGGTTTAAGAAGTGTGATTTATTTTTAATTTTCATTTGTGCTTATTAATAATTGTGCACGTCACCGAAAGTTTCGACAAGCGGAAATGTTTCGATTGGGACAAGTTGCGATTCGCAATGGCCAGCGGTTGAATGCCATCGAACTTCGAAGGTAAGTTCCACGTTACCTATATATGTTCAGTGGAATTGGCTCTTTGTTCCATGTGAACAAGGGGTTTCACGCAATTCTTTCATAACAATTCAGCGTGTCGTGAGTATTTACATGCATATATAGATCGTAATCTATAAGTTATCAATGCGTGTGAATAACCTATATAATAATTTAAATGCCTTGGTTGGTAGGTGCCAAATTTAAAATCTTCCTCGACAGTAAATAAACATTAGACTTTGGACTCTCGTCTCGATTGCTTCAATTTGCGTAAACAACCGTTTGCTGGTATGTGTGACTGCGCCTACCAATGATGACGATGAGGACGTACATCTCAGCAATCGAGTTAAGCCGTATAGGTAGATGGTTACATATTACGCTCAGCTGTGCTCGTCTAGCTTGTCTGTTGACTGGCTAAGCGCACCGCTATCTCGGACTTGTCCGGTTTGTAGTGATCAAAGGTCATCCCAGAGATAGTAGTGGAAGGATTACTGTAGAAAGCATGAGTAATGTCTTATTGAGCATTAAATGTGCATAAAAGTGGAATTTTTATGCCTATTGCAGGTATGCGATAAAACTTATATATGGTCAAGGCTTTCTTCATTATCAATTATGCCATAGCAATTGAGCAACAATAACCTATTTTCCTTATCGTATTTTTCTATCCATCGCAATGATAAGACCATTGGCATTAGGAAGTACGATCTAAGAGTTTCATTGTCACAATTTTGCTACCTGCTACCAAAACGCGATAGGTTTTTTTTTGCTCTGTTCGGGAGATAAAAACCACTGCGATCTATTAGTATAGTGCATGTCTATTAGTATAGTGCATCACTATCAAGAAATGATGAAGTATTCGGGTTTGATACAGTTATTATTTTTCCTTCATCGCAAGAATAGATTCTCACCCCTATTCTGTATTTCGTTTCGAACGAAATTCTCATACAAAAAAATATTTTTTTGTATGAGAATTTCGTTCGAAACGAAATACAGAATAGGGGTGTCTATTTGAAATGTCCCGCTATTTATACCCTTCGAAGAGTGAGAGCACCCTCCAAAAGAACACCCCTTTGGTAGTCAATTTGGATTCCTTAGCAACAAAATTAATATGCAATAACACCGATAATGACCATGCATCAGAACACTAGTCTTAACCACTTCAAACTAGGGAACAACGAATAGAATATTAGGAATCACATAGATGAAGACTAACTAACTCATTTTTTCCTTGATTCAAGATTATCCTCGGTCCAGGCAACCCAAGGACTTGTCACTACAAGGCATAAATAGTAACAAGGACAAGATGTGTTCCTTTGATTACTAGAAAATACTGTGCCCCTTGTTTGAAGTACTTAGTACTAGGAATCGGCGGTAGATCTTACATCCCGTAACGTACCGCGAAAAGGTGAAATTAAAATACTTTAATAGATCTTATAATAGGTTAAAAAAAACAATCTTAGTTTTCAATTTATTCCATATAGGGGAAATGGTTTGAATGTTGGACTATAGATCTAAAGATTGGGCACATCGATAAACATCTAGTGCTGTCATGGTAAATGTAGATCTCTTTACCAAGTGATTTTTCATGTGAGTGCCCCCCAACCACCTCAAATCCATGCGCCCCTATCAGAAGACTAGACTTTCTTGATGTGTTCGATGCTTCCTTGAAGCTATTGGAACTGCCATTAAGTGCTCTAAACTTTCCAGACATTCTCTAGGCTTCCCTGAATTTCTCAGAAGTTTTTAAAAGATTATACTATTTCCGGTAGTTAATTGAACTGCCTGAAGATCTTTGATCTTCCTTGAAGCTTACCTAACATTTTTGAAAATCTGAAATATTTCTAAGCTTCCTAACAAACCATTGAGCAGGCTAAATGCTGAATAAGCCTGTTTATAGCTATATAAGGCTGATCTGCAGCTAAAATTGTTCGTTGGGAACTAAGACCATCCATGAAGTTTTTGGTGCTTCTCTGAAGCTCCCTAAGTTGACACGAAGTTCTCGAAACTTCTTTAACGTACCGGCAATTTTCCGGCCATTCATCTGAAATTTCGAGATCTTTTTAAAGGTTATTAACATTATCCTGACATTTTTGGAACATGCCCTTACTGTTCTTTTTACTTCCCCTAAAGCCTAGAAATTCTCGGAATATCACTAAATTTAGTGGAACTGCTTTTAAGATTTGCGCTTTCCTGAAGATCTCTAAACATAGCTTCTCTGAGCTTTTTGGAACTTCTTCAAATATTTTACTATTTTCTCAAGTTCTCTAAATATCTCTGAAGTTTTCTCAACTTCCTGGAAGTTCTACTGCAGTTTTTCTGAAGCTAATGCAACCGCCTTGAAATTCTTGAAGCTTCCCAGAAATACCCGCAAATTTCCAGAAGCTCTGGGAACTTTTCTTATGTTCCTACAGTTTGTTCAAGTAAATTACCAAATGTTTTCAGAAGTTCCTTTCATTTTTTTGAGATTCTCTAAATTTTCGTGCAGTAAATAGGACCGCCCTGAAGTTCTCTAATCCTTCGTAAAGTTCGTTAAAGTTATAATAGCGGCACCCCAGCAGGCTTTTGTTCAATCCCAGTCGGCGCCGCCGGGATATTCTGAGGCATAACATCTTACTCGATTTGGATTGGATTTAGATTTTATTCAAAATATGTTTGGATTTGATTTGAAATTAATTGGATTTGGATAGGTTTTGGATTGGACTTGGGCTGGATTAAGAATTGCAATAGAATTTGATTTGGAATTGTTTTGGATTGATTTTATTTAGATTTTGATTCAATTGAAACAGGAGTTAAATAGGATATAGAATGAATGTGCTTTGTATTTATTCTGCATTCTTTTTTTAAGCCTGGGCAATATGAAATAATGATCAAAATTATTTCGATCTTCATCATTTTTGCTTGCCTAGAGTAGTTTTTGTAAAAAAAAAAACAATGATCTTTAATTGTTTCAATTTTTTCAATAACGATTGCGCCCATGTTAACCAAACTTTACCAGCTGAAGCTGGAACTCATGAGCAAATTCTTAAAATGTCTAGCCCTAACTTCATGAAAATTTGTGCAATCTCCATTTTGGAATTTTCGTTTTGAAGTTCAAAGAAATAATTTTTTTCTTCTGAAAATCATAGATCATATTTTTCAACATTATTTAACAGAATTATTTTGTATCCAATTTATTCCAAATGTTCATGTAAATGTTAAATAGTGTATATTTCCAACCATTGGCACAACACTTGTTAAAAAATTAGATTTTTGTTTGTCCAAGCTCTTAAAATTCACCCCACCTAATGGCGGACATGAGCAATGAAGAGTTAACTGAATTTGGATTGGATTGAATTTGACTTTAAGTGGATTTGGATTGGACCTAATTTGGATTACATTTGTATTTGATTTGAATTGGATTTGGATTGGAATTGGGTTGGATTTGGAATATATTTGGCTTAGAATTTGATTACATGTGTGTTTGTATTTGGATGGGATTTGTGTTGGATTTGGAACGGATTTAAAACGGATTTTGATTATATTGGCATAGTATTTGTATAAGTTTTGCATTTTATTTAATACTTTCTAAAGATTGGTTTTATGTTAGATTTAAATTAAGATTAAGAATTGATTTTGGGATGTTTTTTTTTCTTTTTTTCCTTTATTTGTTTTCCGTCGATCATGTTTTCCGTACTGAGTACCGATGCTACCGACGCCAGGGAGGAAGCTCCTGCACCTGGACCCTACCTATCGACCTTTCAAATCATGAACCGGGGACCAATGGCTTTTCTTCCCTTCCGAAGGAAGACGTGATCAGAGATTTTATTCCTCCGAAAATCTGGCGGCGCCGACTGGGTGTGAACCCAGGCCTTTTGGGCGAGAGTCAATCACGCTTACCACTACACCACCGGCGTCGCTGGTTTGCAATGGTTTACGATTGGATTTAGAACTGATTCGAAATGATTTAATGTTCGATTTGGATAGGATGTTGAACTGGATTTTGATTTAACTTGTATTGGATTGGATTTAATTAGGAATGGTTTCGGATTGGATTTTCATTGGATTTGCTTTAATTTGGATTTGCATGGGATTGGGAATGGATTTGCATTGGATTTAGATTAGTTTAGGATCGAATTTGGAAACTGGATTGGATTTAGCTGTGGATTATTTTCGTGTATGATTAGATTAGATTGGATATTATACATCCTTGAGTTTTAATGGATTAAATCGGCATTGGATTTTTATTTGAATTAGTTTTGATTTGGACATGGATTGGATTGGATTCGAGTTAATTTTTAAATGGATTTAGATTGAAATTGTATCGGAATTGTGGGGGAATTGAAATGAATTTGTGTTGGGATTGGATTTAGATTGAAATTGGTTTGAAATTTTAATGAATATGGATTGTTTATGGATTATATTTGGATGGGAGAGTGATTTGGATTGGTTGTGGATTTGGATAAGGATATTTTTCTGTTTCTTAGAATAGATTAGAATGGAATTGTATTTAGATTTTGACTTTGATTGAATATTGTTTGGATTTGGATTATATTCGTGTTTAATTAAAAATGGATCTTAATTGAAGTTGGGTTTGCATTTGTATTGGAATTGGATTGGATTTGATTTAAGATTGAAATTTAATTGTACGGTACCGTTGGTCCCCGGTTCATGAGTTGATAGGTCGATAGGTAGGGTCCAGGTGTGGGAGCTGACTGGCGTCGGTAGCTTTGGTGCTCAGCACGGAAAACAAGATCGACGGAATACAAATTCAAAGGAAAAAAAGTTCTTGGAACATCCCTGAAGTTTTCACTATTTTCCTGATGATGTTCCTGAAATCTTCGGAACTTCTTGAAGGCTTGCGCTGTTTTCCTGAATTTAATAAACTGTATTTGTCTGAGTTTGTAAACTGTATTTTGTGCGTTTGCTGGTGCTTTTGATAGCCAGTACAACCTGTTATAGTACTGCATTGAACAAATTCTAGAAAATTATTACGTTTAGCTGTAGCAATGCAAAGAGAAAAGCGATGAAGAGAATCGATCATCGCGTATACGCCATGCTCACTGTCGAAATCTCTGGAAGCACGAGCAGTTTTGGAACGACCAGCGATTTTAAGAAAATGATGCTCCACATTTTTCAAGCTGAGCAGAAGTAAGATCCTATTTTCTCAAGGTTCTAGAAAAAAAACAATATCAAAAGATTTTTAAACTGCAAAGTTCAAGTGGTAGGAAAGGCCATTTAAAACAAAAGGTCACGTAACTTTCTTAAAGATCTTTAAAATTCGCTAAAGTTTTCGTAACTTCCGCACAGTTCCTGCAATTTTCCTTAAGTAAAAAGAACTGGCCTGAAGGTCTCTAACAACACTGAAGCTGTCGGTACTTATCCTTTAAGGCCATTAAACGTCCCCGGAGTTCTGGATGATCTTAAAATTTTTAGAAATATTTTGAAATTTTCGGAACTGCTTTCGAGTTATTGAAACTTTCATACACCAATCAAAGCTTCTTGAAGGTTCCCAATAATTTTCCTGAATAAAAATACTAGACAGCTCTTACATTTTTTAAAGTTCTTTTTTGAACATCTGTCAAGTTCCCACAATGTTTATGAAGTTTAACCTGAAGTTCTCAGAAGTGTTCCAAAGGTTGTTGGTCATTACTTAATATTTTTAAACATACACACTTAGTTTTTTCTACCGAGTTCGGCTGTGCAAATCTCGGCAAAAAAAAGTTTCACTGAGATCTCAGCAAACATTTCATTTGTTTTCTGAGATTAAGCTAAGCATTATCCGAGACTCAGCAATCAAATGTCACTTTTGCTGAGATCTCAGTGAAACTTTTTTGCCGAGATTTCCACAGCCGAGCTCGGTAGAAAAAACTGAGTGTGTACCTAAAGCTATCGGAACATCCCTGAATTTCTTGAAACTTCAGTTCCTGGATCTTCTTGAAGTTAAGGAATTGAATTTTTCTGAAGTTTATCAAACTGCCCTGCACTACGGTACTTTCCCGGTTTTGTCAGCCTTATCTGGAATTTTAGGCTGACAAAAACGGAAACTGACAGAATCGGAAATTTTCTTTTTCAATATTTTAACAATCAAAATGATTTTGAAATCTAGTTTAACCATTATTTATCCACTGTTATTTGAATTACTGATATCTGTTTACTATTCTTACAACAAAGAGTACACCAAACGTCTCGAAAAGTTTGCATACGGTTTGTTGAACCGGTACGTACTGTTCGGTTTCCTTAAATTCCGCTTGGTTTTCAGCGCGGCAGCCAAGGCTGGACCTCCATATCTAAGTATCAACTAGCCAGGAGCCGTCTCTTGCTACTGCTTGGTCCCGAGATGTTCGGTATGATTCTGGCTACCGCGTTGATGGCCTTCGCTGCCTTCTCGTAGGCGTATTCTACGTGGCTATTGAATCCAAACGATCGTCGACCATCACTCCCAGGCATTTCAACACGTTTATTGCGTGCTCCCCAACGGTAATTTCTGACCGCTGCAGCGCTTTAAAGTTACTGATCAATACCACCTAGCTTTTGTTGTGGGCTATCTGCAGCTTCGCTCCATGCATTAGGTCTCCAATCATGACGACCGCCAACATTTCCATCTATTCCAGCGTCTTGCCTGTTACCGTAAGACGTCGTCCGCAAAACCAACGACCTCAACTCGCTTGGGTAGCTTCAGCGTTAGACCGCCTTTTTATATCACGTTCCAGAGCGTTGAACCAAGGATGGAGCATTGTGGAATTCCCACCAAATCGATTTCTGTCCCATATTTGGCTCGTAGATCAGAACCCGGTTCTGGAAGTAGCGTCGGCCTCCCAGCTGGATCTGTTGAACGCATTCTTAACGTCGATCGTTATCACGGTGCAATATCGATCTCCTCTACACTTCTGTTTCGACGCTTTCTCGGCTTTCTCGACAACTGTCCGAATTGCATCCACTTTTGCTCTTTCTTTTCGAAATCCGAACTGTTTCTCCAACAATGCTTGCTCACTCTCCGTGCATTTCGTCAGCTTGTTTAGGATGATCCTCTCCAAGAGTTTTCCGAGTGTATCCAGCAGGCGTCAGGCACTGCTACGAATTGCTCGTTGGTGACTTCGTCTTTATCTCTCGTTTGTGTGCTCGGAACATTCCTCTACGTTCCTCTCTGTCTGCTTCTGTTCTTGCCCTCTGAATACGTCTTCTGACTCTGAGGCCGACAACATAGTAGAAGCGATTCAAAGCGATTATATGCGTTGGCAATGAAAGTGATGATGGTTTCAAAATTTTCCACGGAGAGGTATACGAGTGCAATCTTAAAATGCTTTTATTTTGAAAATGGAGCATTTTATTTAAATCTGGTTAGTGCTACGTTAGTAGAAAACTGGAGGACTACTCAATAGACATATATCACAACCGCGTAGTTGGGGCCTTCAACCGAAATCCGAACGCCTCCGTTAGGGATGTGGCTAAGAAGGTGCACCTAAGCCGAAGTTTTGTCCAAAAGGCCAAAACTAAGGCTGGGCTTCGAACGTTCAAGGTACAAAAGGCCCCTAATCGCGACGAGAAGCAGAACAAGTCCGCCAAAACCCGTGCCAGGAAGCTGTACCTCAACATGCTGACGAAAGTTGAATGCTGCATCATGGACGACGAAACATATGTGAAGGCCGACTTCAAACAGATCCCCGGCAACCTGTTTTTCACGGCCAAGGATAAGTTCAGCGTTCCGGAGCATGTCCGCGCTCAGAAGATGTCCAAATTTGCGAAGAAATTCCTGGTTTGGCAAGCCATCTGCACGTGCGGGAAGCGGAGTGCACCTTTCGTGACCCAGGACACGATGAACGGACAGGTGTACAGAAAAGAGTGCCTCCAGAAGCGGCTGCTTCCTCTCCTGAAGGCCCACAACGTCCCAACAATCTTCTGGCCGGAGTTGGCCTCATGCCACTACTCCAAGGACGTGCTGAAGTGGTATGCGGACAATAAGGTCAATTTCGTGCCGAAAATGTTCAACCCTCCCAACACTCCGGAGCTCCGCCCCATCGAGAAGTACTGGGCGATTATGAAGCAACACCTTCTTAAACGACCTAAGGTAGTGAAGACAGTCGAGGAACTGAAGAAAGTATGGGTTTACATGCAAAAAACGGTTGATTCACAGGTTGTGCAGAATCTTATGGCCGGGGTTAAGGCCAAGGTGCGGGCATTTGCGTATGGACTGTATATAAAATACGAGTAAAATGGTAAAATGAAGTTTAATAGTTATTTCTCAATCCCTGAAAATTTGATGGCAATCGGATGAAAACTCGAATTTTGCGAATCAATTTTGTGTGTGGCAATTTCATCGTGGACACCCTTTAAGCGCCTAGTAATCTGCATGGGAGTTCCAAAAATTCTCTTATGCATCTTCGTGAGCACGTAGAGCACGTAGATCGAAATGTCTAAGTCCACTTAATATTGATTAGAAATAAATAGTTTTGGATCTGGTTACTCATGGTGTAATCGCCATGGCTGGCTTGTAAAAACTCCTGTTATTCAATATTTCTTAGAACAATGCGGCATCTGCACAATACGAATGCATGTTTTGGTTGCTAGTGAAACATTGTCAAAAAATGCTAGCCTTCGAAATGTATGTATTTATGTACGGGACACTTACAGTGTATCTTTAAAATGGATCGTACAGCTGTACTTAAATTTTAGAAAAAAAAACGGCTCTAAAAGCACAAGATAAGAAGATATGTCTCTGAATTTCTGGCAGCTGACTCAGCATACATTTATCAATTATTGGCTCAGTATTGGGCATATAAGGATAAGTTTACAAAAATTTAGAGCAATTCTTGAAATAAAATGATCGTAACTTCTTGAAATTTCGCTCATTTTTAGTCGTAATAAAGTTCATTAGTTTTGCCACTAGTTTTACTCAAATTCGTCCACTAGATAAAAAATTAAAAATCGAGCATTTTACTAAAACAAATCTTACTTCATACAGGCTCTTCCAATAAAGACCACAACTACTATAGCAATAAATCAATAAACATCTGTTCAACCATCAGCCACGGTTTAAAAAAATATATCTATTCACCATGTTTCAAAAAATTAGACTCTAGACTTACTTTTATGATATCATATTTTCGCCCTAATTACAGATGCCTCTCTGCGGCTCCCAAAGCGCAAAAGCGCCAAGAAAGCCGCCCGGCCGCCACCGACGACGACAAGAAGCCCAACATGTCGTTCCTAACCAACATCTTCCGCGGCGAGGTTCAACCGTCTCAGGTCTTCCCCTATCCGGAGGTGCTAGATGCCGACCAGAAGGAATACATTGCAGCGTTTGTCGATCCCGTTAATAGGTTCTTCGAGGTTCGTACCAATATCTATGCTTCCGTTGAAATACAATAGTCTCAATATGATCTATTTAACTTGCAGGAAGTTAACGACCCGGTCAAGAACGACACGACCGCCAGTATCGACGAGGCCACTAGCGATGCCCTGTGGGAACTGGGGGCCTTTTCGCTGCAAGTTCCTCCGGAGCACGGTGGTCTGGGCTTGAACAACACCCAGTACTCCCGGATGTGCGACATCATCGGTGGACAGGATCTGGGATTGGGAATCTGCATCGGTGCCCACCAAAGTATCGGTTTCAAAGTGAGTATCGAACACGTGTTCTCTCTCGTTCTGTTTGTATACACATACATCGATCACATGAATCGATAAGGAGATTGTTGATTTTTAAATCATTCAAACGCCCTCTATCGCTTATCTCTACAGGGAATTCTGCTGTACGGAACGAAGGAACAAAAGGAAAAATACCAGCCGAAAGTTTCTACCGGAAAAATCTATGCTGCTTTTGCATTGACCGAGCCGAGTTCCGGTTCGGATGCCGGTTCCATTCGGTGCCGTGCGGTGAAGACTCCGGATGGCAAGCACTTCGTGTTGAATGGGTCCAAGATCTGGATATCCAACGGAGGGATTGCCGATATAATGACCGTTTTTGCTCAGACAGAGATTGAAGATCCTCGCACCGGCCAGAAGAAGGACAAGGTGACGGCATTCATTGTCGAGCGTGGATTTGGTGGTGTTACCAGTGGCCCACCGGAGAACAAGATGGGTATCAAGTGTTCCAATACGGCTGAAGTTTACTTTGAAGATTGCAAGATCCCAATTGAGAACGTGCTGGGAGGAGAAGGCAACGGGTTCAAGGTTGCTATGAATATCCTGAATAATGGACGTTTCGGTATGGCTGCTACTCTATCTGGTACCATGAGGGTTTGCATTCAAAAGGCTACCGAACATGCTACGAATCGTGTCCAGTTCGGTAGGAAGTTGGAAACGTACGGTGGAATTCAGGAGAAGTTGGCGCGCATGGCTATGCACCACTACGCAACTCAGTCGATGGCCTATATGATCTCTGGAAACATGGACTCCGGCTCTACGGACTACCATCTGGAGGCGGCCATCTCCAAGGTGTTTGCTTCGGAGTCGGCGTGGTATGTATGTGATGAAACGATCCAGATTCTGGGTGGAATGGGATTCATGAAGGATGCTGGCGTGGAACGTTTCATGCGTGATTTGAGAATCTTCAGAATCTTCGAGGGAACGAACGACATTCTGCGATTGTTTGTCGCTTTGACGGGCATCCAGTATGCAGGATCTCACCTGAAAGAATTGCAGAAAGCATTAAAGTATCCGGCAGCCAATTTGGGATTGATCTTCAAGGAAGGATCGCGGCGAGCAATTCGTAGCATCGGTTACGGTGGAACTGATCTGACACCATTCGTTGCCGATCAGCTCAAGGATGCTTCCAAGCACTGTTCTGAGGTATTTAGGGAAAAGTCACGGTTGGGAAACTGAATTTAACATTATTTTCTTTTAACCTTTTCTAGTGTATCGACATCTTTGGTCAGGCGGTTGAATCGCTGCTTATCAAGCACGGAAAGAATATTGTCGAGGAACAGTTCGTGCTGAACAGGTTGGCCGATGCCGCTATCGACACGTATGCGATGGCAGTGGTCCTATCGCGGGCATCTCGAGCTGTTCACAAGGATCTACCGTCAGCGGAGCATGAAGTGCTGATGGCACAGGCCTGGTGTCACGAAGCAGCCGATCGAGTGCGAGTCAACATTCGCAAAATTAATTCCGACTCGTTTGTGAAAAATTGCGGCAAGATGTCTCAGATTTCCAAGAATATCTGCGCTCACAATGGAATTGCGCATAACAATCCGCTGGATATTGATTAAACTGCGTTTGCGAATCGAGTACGAGGCGGATCTGTCGACCTCTAGCGAAATGGTTCATGATGATTTTCTAGCGAAAATTCAATTAGGGAATCTTGCACGACTGTCAAATATTTACCGAATCGGTGTCCCACTATTGCGAAAGAGTAAGGGTCTGTGAAAGCTGCAGGATTTGGGCCTAGCTCCAATTGCCTATGTATGCGAGTTGATATTCGAGTGAACGATTTAAGGGAAAACTTAGGTAGCCAATTTCACCAACATCCACTAACTTATGTTATGTTTTTTTGTTAATCCGATCACACACCAATTTTTTGTTTTTGTGTACATACAGGTATAATAAGTATCGAAAGGTTTATATACAAAACTATATTAGATTCTATCAAAACAAAACATCGTGGTTTTCTTTTTGAGATGACATTTTTTTCTATTAATGAGCCGGAGAAAATTTGCGACCATACTTTTCGGGATCATCTCAATGACTGGTTTGCAAAGGAGCAGGACTGATCCAGGAGTTTCAGGAGTGGATTCATGTAATTCCTTCTGTTATCAACAGGTACTACATTCTGAAATGGAAATCACAATTTTTCCACCACAGAAATGCCCCATTTTCTTAGGCAAAATTATGGATGTACGTTCACAAAACGCACGAAATCTCGCAACATTTAATCATTTTTTTTTCAATCCGTAGATAAAAGATGTACCGAGAAATGTTTGGAGAGATGTATCGCTAAAATGTTCTGATCGCGAGATATTAGCGCTCAATTGCAGAATGTTGCTTAAAATAGTCTTATCCTGCGTTATACAATCATATCATAACCAGTAATTAATCATTTTGTCAAGCTTCTGCATTCATGTTCCATCAGATGTCACAGCTGTTGTTTGCGGTGACATCTATCAGAAACTACACACAATCTGCTTTCTTATAATTGTTCACAGAGGACACTGCAGTTCAAAACATCTCTGATACCTCTATATATGCATTTAGATTATTATTCGAAGTCCCTCCTTTTTTACACATTCTGCACACAAAATAGCTCATCCCTCACAGCATATCCCGCCGAATTGTATGTATGGGGCGGGGCATAAAGTATCTTTTGCGCAGAATATGTAAAAAAGGAGGGATTTCAAATGTTAAAGCAAATGCATAAATAGAGGTACCAGACATGTTTTGTAGTGTCAGGTACTCTCTTTTGTAATATGTGAAAGGGAAATCACAAAACGAGTGTCAACAAAATACATGGCATGTAGCGAGGGGGACGACTCTATCTACGATGCAGAAAAGATTGTGTTTTGCTGTGGCTAGCTGCGCGCACGCTGAGTAGATAGAAAGAAGATTGATGATGATTCTAAAGATTTCCGGCAAAAAGATGATGCGCGATGCAAGTAGATGCGATAAATGCAAGAAGATTTTTCGAAGATTTATTAGCTAGTGTGATATTTGTTGAGCATCTAAACTTGAGATGTAGAGAGATTGAGGTCGGGAGAGCAAATTTTGTCTCACAAATTTGAATGTTTTGGCTCTCTGGGAGCTGGTAGTAAATCAGGTAAAACTGTATGGGGAAAAATCATTTTTATTTAATTGTAGCTGCAAAGAAAATGAACTACAAAGTCCCTGATTAATTTCTTTAGGTTGTCGTTCACCTTTTTTGACCTGAATATGCACCGAAAGCGAATTATTCCCACTTCTCTCAATTTTTATATGGGGATTTTCATCACTTCCTACCAGCGGAACAGCGCCATCTCTGTAGAAAATGTTCGAACAAAATGATTAATTGATTAATTAATTAATTTAGCTTTATTTATGAGGCTTTCAGCCTTAGGCTGGTTCGCCTCCGAAATTATTAATTGTGAGTTGTGCAAGTTTTGAGATTTATTAAGCATCGTAAACAATGACGCGTACGTAAAATAGAATTGATATTGCCGATGGATCATAAAAAAAAGGTGGCTTTAATTTGCATGTTAAGAAATTGAATTTTTGAAGATAAACGGATATTTTTCGACATTGTAACGTAATAGCACCCACATATTTATTTGTTACAAGGAAAATGAAAATCCAACGTTTTCTTCAAAATGTTTCGTATGTTCTGAACTCCACAACTTTTAGCAAAAACAGGAAAATGAGTGAGCATTATTCTCACTTCCCACTTATAAATGCCCACCAGAGACGATCAGTGCGTGAATGATTTTGCTACTCTCTCCTTACCATTTAATCTAACTGTCATGGATGGCTTTTATGAAGACGGTCTAGTGAGGTAGAGGTGTTTCCAAGTGATATGCTCGTCATTTCTGAGATGTGACGGTTATACGAGGATGACCGTCAAGGTACAATAACCGTTATGATAATACACAGCACTGTGTAGGACTACGTGGCCTTATATAATAAATCTTAATTGTGCAGCAGGAGCTTGTATGTTGTGTAGGCATATGAATTTGAGCGGGGTTCTTTCTATTCATATGACGAGATTGACATAGATGGCCTACAGCGACTCACGAAAGGCTACTGATTCCAATCAATAGCGGTGCAGCCTCTTCCTCCTTCTATGGATGCTCATGCGGGCTGCAGCTCACTGCTTGCAGGCAGCCTTTCGTTGTGTACTGGAGAACAATGTTCAACGCCACGCGCCGACAGCACTGCTGCTGCTGATGCCGACGACCGGACACCACCACACACGGTGATAGAAACTGAATCCGATCAGCGGTTGAGGTCAGCCTTGGTAGCTATCTGCTTTCGGGGAGCCTTTCGTTATGTGCTGGAGAACACCACCACTCACCACGCGGTGATTTAATAAACACCTTTTGGTGAGTCCGGATGGAATTCAACTTTCAAATCTGTGTTAGGGAAATCGCTTTTTCAGAAGCAATCGGTGATAATTTTAATTATCATAGCAACAGTTGCACATTCGTGCAATTTTCAATAGTAAAATTTTGAAAAATGAAAAAGTCTTAAATTTAACAGATGCGTAGAAATATATCTGATCGATAAGTGATAATATTATTGAAGTTGGTCTAGGGGCAGCTGAGTTATTAACGTTAAAAATCTTTCCTAATTGTGTAACATGTTCCATTTTCGGTTTTCACAATGTGTACCCCCATATAGAAATCACAGACGTAGTCCTACGTCAAAAATGTTCGTTTATTCTTTTGGTTTGCCAAATCCGAACTGTTGTGCCTTCCACTTAACCCCTTCCATTAAATTTTGCACATTGGTCTCATCGACCTTTTTCCCCGCCGAACACCAGATAGATTTAAACTGCTGCTCGTTTTCCATGGATTTATTAGTTTTTTTTTTTTAAATTCCGTTTGACCAAGGCCCAATACCGTTCGATAGGGTGGAGTTGGGAGGGTTGTGGTCTTTGGGTACCACAACCACGTTATTCGCATCGTACCACTCGATTGCTTTTTTCCCATAGTCGCAGCTCATCAAGCACAGGTCTATCATGTTGCTGTAGGAATGGTAGCAGTCGCTTTTCCTGGCACTCCTGGACGTAGATCTCTTCATTGATGGTTCCGGTATAAAACTCCTGTCCCGGAAGCTGCTTGAAATCCGCCTTCACATAAGTTTCGTCGTCCATGACGACGCAGTCGAACTTTGTGAGCAGATTCGTATACGGCTTTCGGGATCGCTGCTTTGCCGACGTGTTTTGTTTGTTATCTCGGTTCGCCACCTTCACCTTCTTAAACGTCGGAAACCCGGCACGTTTCTTGGACCGCTGCACAGTAGTATGGGAGACATTTAGCTTGACAGCGACATCCAGGATGGAGAGGTTAGGATTCCGCTTATATTTCACCGCCACCATCTTCGTTGTCGCTGCCACGTCCGGATTACGATTACCGCCGCTTCCAGGCTTCCTGGCGGTCGAGAGACATTCCCCGAACACTTTTAAAACGTTTTTCACGGTCGATTTGGCCACATCCAGCAATTTTGCCAAATTGGCGTGTGAGAACGTCGGATTCTCTTGCTGCGCTAGCAAAATTTTGACACGCTGCTCCTCTTGTTTGAACGCCATTTTGAAAACTAGAGAGCAAACGGTGAAAACTCATCATAGCAACCATTGTATATACACTCAAATGCAGCATTTCATGTTTGGTCAGTTTCAGAAATACACCAAATTGAAGTTGACCAATTTTTGCGCGTTCCAGACTTTATGTATTCTGGAAAATCGTGCTTGTACGCTGCAATCCATTGCAAGATCTGCCAGTACATTTATTGTATGAAACATAGGCAGAGGATGTAATAAAACCAACCTTAAGTTGGATGTAAGTAAAATGTGTTCAGTACATTTGTTGTATGAAACATAGGCAGAGGATGTAATAAAACCAACCTTAAGTTGGATGTAAGTAAAATGTGTTCTGCGTGTAGGATGTAAATTAAGCCAATTATTTGTGACCCACATACACCGTCCGATCGTGTGAAACAAATCCAAAACTGTCCAAATTCGTCCGTAAATTTGTTTGTTTGGTATTTAGTATGGAAAAATAGTAAATTCTTCCGGAACTTTAACGGCAAATAACTCACCAACACTAGCGGATTGTGAGCACTTTTACACCCTTAAATCTCTTGCATACCGATCTTAGCCAGCGAACTCATGTTCAACGAGCAACGTGTTGTAATAAATTCAAGCTGCAATAGGTCCTAAGTAAGATTGACAGATTCTCTTCGTTGACTTTCTCTTTGCATCCTCACGACCATGTTAAGAAATTCCCTGCTATTTTCAGTACATACAACAAAAAACGTTTCTGAACCCAAGTTATTAACGAAAGATAAAGTCGATGAAAAGAATCAATAAATGTTACTGAATTGGAGCTACCATCCCAAGCAACATTGTAAGTTTTATCGAGGATTTAAAAAAAATAAAACCAAAAATGATACTTGGGATGGTATCCCCCATTACGATTAACTTCAGTGACCGTTTACATCTTTACTGCGTAATCCGCATGGACCATGCTCCACTATGACCAAATACCAGAAGTTTTGAAAGTCGTGGATCGTGGCCGAGGAATTCAAACTTTTCTCATAAGATCTTCCGGTACATGCCAGAGTCCAATCTTGCAGGACTTATACTTACCACACCATGAGAGTTTACAATAGGCTCTGCTCGAGAGTGGTAAAGTCATATACGAGAAAGTGTTTTTAAATAACTGGAAGAGGAGGATTCATTGTGTGCTAAGAAAGATGTGTATGGGCAATTGCGATCGAATTCAGGCTTGTTACGGATCATTCCGGTAATACGAAATGAGATGCAAAGTGAGAGAAAAACAAAACTACAAAACTACTGCTCTTACCACACCAGTGTTGGAAAAATATCAAAAAATCAAAGCTCACCAAAGAACAAGATCACGCTTGATGTTCGTAGACAAAAATCGACAAGCAAACAACTGCGGTTGATATTGCAAGCTGTGATATTGTAGCTAAGAATATCAAGCTAACAAAACTCACCAGCTGCAAATCTCACCAAACTGTGGTGAGATTGAGTTACATGATTTTGGCTTTACACTCGAACGCAACCGAAACTTCCATAACGGCATAACGTGTCTGCCATCGGTGAATAGAAAAAAGAGATAGCATTATTATACCTTCTCTTTCTAAGAAAACGAGGTGCAACGGAATCATTTTTGCGTCGATTCAACTCTCAGCTTGATTTTTGCACGTTGTGAATAGTCTCACAATAATATCACAATATGTAAAATCAATATCAAGCATGATATTTTGCTCCAATATCACGCGTGATATTGAGAGCGTATGAGAGCGGAAAAATATCAATTTGCTTGTGATTATGCCATAACTGTACCACACCATTCATAACACAACAATGTAGTATCAACCGTAACTTTGCTGTCTTTATTAGAACATTAACCTTTCCACGAGATACTACATTTAATTTTAAACAAATATTTCCTATGTAGATAACAGCCCCCCGTGGATATCGCTTTTTAAAATGGAATTCCCGTGAATGTAGGCACCCAAAACAAAGGTCAATCCGCAAGTCCACCGCAAAATGTTTTAACGTATTCTTATCCACTCTTGTTATCGATGGTGACTTACCAGACTGATATATCCAACACAGTCACGAGCAAGTCATTACATTACAAAACAGTGAAATTGATCCAGATAATGCGATATCTAAATCAGGTTGATTGATAAAACGCAAGGTGCACGAGCCTACAATTCTATGGAATCCATATTCATTCCGTAGTGGAATTTCAACCGCAGTACACGCTTCAATCTTCAACTTCGAGCTACAAGGTGTCACTTGCTTAGAAAATACTCTTTGGCAATCAAATAAGTTTTGTTACCTGAAGATGTTCCAACTAACTGGGCAAGTGTTGAGCCGAAACGGTCAGCAGTTGGTGCGCTACGGAGCAGTAAGGTTGGTATCATGGAAGTCTCGCTCGAGACCGGAAAAAATCTTTACGTAACCTATATTTCAAAATTCTGGCAGATGCCTCTCCACAACGGCAAAGCTCAATTCCGAACCGCCGAAACCGAATCAATCCTTCATGATGAACGTTTTCAGCGGTAAGGTGCAGACTTCACAACTGTTTCCATATCCGGATCCTCTGAACGCAGAGCAGAAAGAGTACATTCAGGCGTTCATCGACCCAGTTAATCGATTTTTCAATGTAAGCTCGTGTTTGCTCAACTTAGAGATAATACCGTCAAAATTAAAACGAACTATTCCATCTTGCAGGAAACCAACAATCGTACAAAGAATGATGAAACCAGCAATGTAGACGAAAACACAATGAATGCCGCCTGGGAGTTGGGCATTATGGGTACCTCCATTCCGGAGGAATACGGCGGTCTGGGCTTGACAAACATGCAAGCAGCGCGTTTGGGTGAAATCAGCGGAGGTAGCGATCTAGCCTTCACAATCCACATTGGAGCACATCAATCGATCGGAACGAAAGGAATCTTGCTGTACGGAACGGAAGCGCAAAAGAAGAAGTATCTGCCACAGCTGAGCACGGGTCGTGTCATGGGAGCATTTGCTCTCACTGAGCCATCGGTAGGGTCGGACGCGGCGTCAGTGAAAACCAGGGCTGTTCTAAGCCCATGCGGCAAATACTTCATCTTAAACGGTTCCAAGCTGTGGTGCTCGGGAGGTGGAATAGCGGATATTTTCACAACGTTTGCCCAAACCGAAGTGGTCGATCCGAAAACGGGTCAAAAGAAGGATAAAATGACTGCATTCATTGTGGAGCGTGGATTCAACGGTGTGAGTTCGGGACCGCCAGAGAAGAAAATGGGCTTGAAGTGTTCCGTTACGACAGATGTTTACTTCGATGATGTTAAGGTTCCGGTGGAAAATGTACTTGGAGAGGTTGGCAACGGATTTAAGGTTGCGGTCAACATTTTGAATTCCGGAAGGTTTGGATTGTGTGCAATGCTGACGGGCACGATGCGAGCCTGTATCGAGAAGGCCGCCGAACATGTATCAAACCGTGTTCAGTTCAAGCGTAAATTGATGGAGTTTGAAAATGTCCAGGAGAAACTGGCCAAGATGGCTATGCATCACTACGTGGCTCAATCGTTGGGTTTTATGGTGTCGGGAAACATGGATGCCGGATCGACCGATTATCACCTGGAAGCAGCCATTACCAAGGTGTTTGGGACGGAAGCGGGATGGTATGTCTGTGATGAAGCTATTCAGTTGCTGGGAGGAAACGGTTACATGCAAGCGCCCGGATTGGAGCAGTTCCTGAGGGACATGCGAGTATTTAGAATCTTCGAAGGAGCAAACGATGTGTTGAGATTGTTCATCGCACTGACTGGCATACAGAACGCCGGAAAGCAACTGAAGGGATTGCAGACGGCAATGAAAAATCCACTGATGAATCTGGGAACGGTTTTCCAGGAAGGAACGAAACGAGTGTCGCGTAAAATGGGAGGTTCCGGTACAGATTTGAGCCCGTTTGTGGCCGATCCGTTGAAGGACTCTGCGAAAATGTGTGCTCAGGTAAGTTTGGAAACCTTGTACATTTTATTCTGTTTTTTTTTATTACGTTTAAGAACTACAGGCCATTGGGTGTCAAAATCCACATGAAATTCGTAGGAAATGAGTACACCGGAACAATTTGTACGGTAATCCCTTCATTTATGCGGTTAGTGGAACCGTCCACCCACCGCTCTTTATCGACTGTCCTTCAATCAACTGAACTTATTTCATGAAGATAACTAGTTTATAGTTCACACACACAAAATCAGAGTAATCGGTTGAAGGACCGCCGAGAAACAGCGGCGGATGGACGGTACCGCCCAGCGCATAAATGAAGGCATTACCTGGTTTATTTCGGAAGGAATAAAACAGTAGGGTGGTGCTGATTTTTCAAAATCGCTCGGGGACATGTTTTTCCATGTGGAAAATGATTATGGAAAATATTGCCAAATACCCCACAATATGGGTATTTTTGAAAACAGAGTGACCTGTAGGGAACGCTAATCCATGTCCGTCACCATTTTTATATCCAAGATGGCGGCTTCTGGTTACAGTAAAACTGAATAATACTGTCAAATACCCCACAATATGGGTATTTTTGGAATCGGAGAGACGTGTAGGGATTGGAAATCCTTGCCTGATTTCATTTTGGAATCCAAGATGACGGCTTCCGGTTACAGAAAAAGCTGGGAAATACTATGAAATACTGTGAAATACACCAGAATATGTCGGCAAATCCAATATGGCGGCTTTAGGTTACATAAAACGGGAAAATAGTGTCAAATACCCCACAATATGGGTATTTTTGGAATCATAGTGACGTGTTGGAACCGGAAATCCATTGTTGGCGTCATTTTGAAATTCAGGCTAGTTTCCGGTTACAGAAAAACTGGGAAATACTGTCAAATACCCCACAATACACTGAATGCTCCATTTATGAACGAAACCGGGGGGTTGCAAGTCGAATAATAGCGTAAAAACTCTTTATTTGAGATTTACTTCGTAAAAAAGAACTATTTTTAAACTAACACTCGACATGTTTGTATAAATGCTTGAATAAATTCGTGTTCTAGGTTATACAAGAATACCGTGGATTAAAGACCTTGAGGTCTAAAAGTGCAACATGTGATCTGTTGTTGTTAATGTATACGATGGACATTATGAAGCTTCAGGAGATTTTGCTTTATGCCCCATTAAACATGTTATCAGCTGAATATTTTAAAGTTATAGTTGATTGACGTTCTAGTGACGTGTAGTTGACATTGGATTTTTTCAATATTAAACATCGTCACTAAAACACTACCGCCATCTGTTGACTATACGGTGATGGGTAGTACGTTGAACAGATGGCGGTAGTGTGTAAACATCAAACGCAAGGGTTTGAAGGGTAAACATCAAACGCAAGGATTGTCTGTATGATTGGCCATAGGCGATAAAACCAACTAAAAACATTTCAATTGACAATTACCAGTGATATGCATGTTTGTCTGTGGTTTTAAAATAATGTTTTTGCTTTTTTTTTTTCTTTATTCATATTATTTGAAATGTTAATTTAACTTAAGTTTCTCTGGTTACGGGAAATTAATCAACCTACTAAAGAAGAAAAACGGTGATAATTTACTCACTTTCATAAACAAGCACACGTACTACGATGGAATTCTTCGTCATAGTCGCTGGAATCATTACAGTGCTAACATTTGAAAACGGCGCAAAAGCCATTTGTAAACAAATGGTTTGTGGGCCCTTTACTCGCTACCCGAAGAACGCCCACGCAAATCAACAGCATCGTCAGGAAGGGGAAAATTTCCCCTACCCGATGTTGCTGTTGTGTCGCGTGGGTGTACTTCAAGTAGTGAGTAAAGGGCCCACAAACCATTTGTTTACAAATGGCTTTTGTGCCGTTTTCAAATGTTAGCACTGAAGATACATCTGGAATTAGTGGTCGTATATAGCATAACAATTTAAAAGCCTTTTCAATTGAAACTCACTGATGCCTTCTGTTAATTATTTGGGGAAAATTCTTTTGGATCTTCAATATCTGTGTCAGATTCCTCGTATACATCCTTCTTATCTTCATCCAGTTCATGCACAATTTAAATTAGGTCTTCGACAATTCATGCTAAAGCTTCTTCGGAAAACCCATCACCATTAATTCTTTTCCCTAGCTGAATAATTTGGACATTCAATTCGTCTTACCCTGGTTTATCTCCATGTTACGGAAGCTGGTCAAATTGGCTTCCAGCAGTTATTGATAGTAGTGTCTGTTTTTAGCATTTACTATCACACGCAAGGAGCAGCGCTTCAATTCAGGGGAAACATGTCAGAAGGGTCTAACTCGAAACGTAAACAATGACTTGGATCGTTGGTTTCTAACGAATGACAACACACCCACTCAAACTAACTAAATCATCTGACAGAGAAATGTTTGTTCTGTGAGCTGGTGTAGTCA
This sequence comes from Ochlerotatus camptorhynchus, assembly GCF_037179485.1. NCBI lineage: Eukaryota > Metazoa > Arthropoda > Insecta > Diptera > Culicidae > Ochlerotatus > Ochlerotatus camptorhynchus. The sequence goes on from NW_027041231.1 coordinate 52,981, forward strand.
GATTCTGTGGGTGTGTGGTCATTGAAGAGAAATCGACGTTCAAATTCATTGTTTACGTTTCGAGTTATGCCCTTCTGACATGCTTCTTCTGAATTGCGTTTGTTTTGAAAATCTTCGCTGTTACATACGAGCGAAATGAACAAATGAGTTCATTATACATCAACGACTTCGTGTGTGTTGATATTCACCAGTTTTTGATAATCCAACCCAAAATTATCAAAATCAGAACCGACCCTCAAAAGTAAAATAATCAATTTAATTTTGGGAATTATTGATTATTTTTAATATTGTCAACCCCAGAACGTAAAACCTCGATATTATCATCGATTTCGAATGAGGCAATTATTTGCCATCGATCTGTGTGCAAAAACCAACACGACACGTTCTTCAGCGCTATATTTGTGTAAAATGAAAATGATCATTTTGTATTTGATCCTCAAAATCATCCCCACCAAGATGAAGACGAATCAAGGGGTAGGTCACTCCGCACACTAATTTTGGGTCAACATTTTTCTCAGTGTGCCGCTGGTTTGCCGATTGTGCCGGGCATAGAGCAAGCTGTGATTTTTCAAAAAATAGTATGGTATATTTGGCAACCCAGTATTTCTGACAGCTTGAATGTTTAGGTTTGCAATCGCAACGGCCCCGAAAATGTCGAATATCGTGCTCGATAAGGATTTCTTCTACCGACGAATAAAACGCCTCTACGCCAGCTGGGAGGAATCAGAGTTCTCCCATGATGATTCGCTGCAGAAGGTGGATTGTAATCTGACGGCGGTCGGCGTAGACGAGGAAACCATCTACAGCAAATCAATCTCGCTGAAGACTTGGCTGCTGGGATACGAGCTGATCGATACGATTACGGTGCTGTGCGAAAAGTCAATCTTTTTCCTGACCAGTAAGAAGAAGGTCGATTTCTTGAAGCAGATCGAGAAGGATGGTAAGGAGGGCATTCCGTCGGTGAAGCTGTTGAAAAGAACGACAAAGACAAGGCCAATTTTGAAAAGATTATGATTCCGGACAAGAAGCTCTCGGAAGTTTTCCACGTCGGAATGGTTTATGCCAAGAGGAACGATCCCAATCTAAGACGTTCGGTTTTACCATCGGGTTCGAGTTTCGGGAGAATTCGATCGTAGTACCTCAACAAGTGAAATTCAGTTTAAAAATTGTCAGTTAATTAGATTGAGTAGAAGCAATAAAAATTCCGTGTGATTGTGCCGTGAAAATTAGTTCGGTATTGTTCAAATGAGTTTGGTTTGGTAGACGGCCAATTGACCGACTACTTTTCACGGCACAATCACAAGGAGTTTTTAATGCTTCCACTCAACCTAATTAACTTTTATTTTTATTTCAAAAATCGAAAATCATTTATTTTATCTCGTATAAGATGACACATATCCGAAAATAAAACTACTCTTTTACTTAATTCAAATTTAAATCGAAATCTCACGTCAAATTTACATACGTCGCATCGGTGGTAAGGCCACAGTTGATCAGATGATCCAATCCATCCAAATTGCTCTTGCATTCCGGTTCGTAGTACACTCCATTTGCGTAGTAGCTGAAAGACTTGTGACCGGCATCGATAGCAATCGACAGCCCTCGGAAGCCTACATTTCGAATTTAAATGTGAACCGAGAAGTGAATTACTGGTCTGAGTTTCTCTAGTAGTATTATTCAATTAGAGTATGTTTCTGAAATACACAATCAAACAGCACGTAATGTTGTGAACAACTTCAATGACAGCTGTCCAGCAGTGCTTCCATTTTATTTAATGAACAATCCAATGCCTACGAGATTGTGCCGAAGGTGTGCCGATGGACGTGCCCAAGCTATGCCGAATCTACTTTCTGCACTCTGTGCTGAGTGACTTACCCCTTGAGACGAATATTAATATTGACAACAACAGAGGCGTTAATGAACATCCAGCCACGAATAAAGAAAAACAAATGATGACTTCGATACTCAGAGGTTGCCTTGATCAAGGGAATGCTGTTATGTCAAAATTCTAATTCATGCAGATAGTTGGTCTATCTGTTAAGGTTGTCTCCATTTTCAGCTATGTTGAGTGTAGATGAAATGATTTTGATCAGCACTGATTGAGAGTGCAATTTTTAACTACAGAACATGTGATCCCAACAAACTGGACACAATATCGGATTGTAAAAACCTTCTTTGCTGCCAGTACAGATAGTGTTTCGTCGGAGTGTAGTTTGACCAAGTGTCCAATTCTGAATTGACTGAAGGCGTCATCCAAAACGAAAAGAACTTTAAATGCCAACCCTTTATGCGATTATTACTCTTTGGCATCAGAAATTAATTAATTTTCAAACCAGTCACTGAGCGGCGCCGTTGGTGTAGTGGTAAGCGTGATTACCTCTCACCCCAGCAGGCCTGGGTTCAATCCCAGTCGGCGCCGCCGGGATGTTCTGAGGCATAACATCTCTGATCACGGGAAGGAAGGCGTTGGTCCCCGGTTCATGGGTTGATGGGTCGATAGGTAGGGTCCAGGTGTGGGAGCTGCCTCCCTGGCGTCGGTAGCATTGGTGCTCAGCACGGAAAACAAGATCGACGGAAAACAAATCAAAGGAAAAAACAGTCACCAGAAACCATCATCTTGGATCAAAATTGCATCAGACATGGATTTTCGGTTTCTACACGTCACCCCGATTGTAAAAATATCAATATTGTGAGGTATTTGACAGCATATTTATGTTTTTTTCTGTATCGGAAAGCCGCCATCTTGGATTTTAAAATGGCGTCAGACAAGGATTCCAAAAATACCCAGTAATGGAGTATTTGACAGTATTGCACCAGAAGTCGTCATCTTGGATTTCCGGTCCCAGTTCAAGACCAACAATTGAAAAAGCCTCAACTCCATTTTGTGAACAAACCTTGTAAGGCCATTTTTTCGTGAACCGAAACCTACATTCGCGAACCTAAAATACAATCGGGTAGAGGAGAATCCCCCTACCTGTTCATTTTGTTGGTTTACGTTGGCGGACTTCATTTGTTTCGCGACAAAATTACCTTGCAAGGGTTTTTTTACAAAATGGAATTGAGGTTTTGGATATCAAAATGGCAACAGACATGGATTTCCGGTCCTTACACGTCACTCCGAGGTATTTCACAGTATTTCCCAGTTTCCCACAATGGCAAAAAGAAAATCGCTATTTCGTAAAAAAAAAACCTCGTTATTTGGGATTTACTTCGTCAAAAGTGGGACGTTAAGTTAACTGAATACTGCGTAAAAAAGACTTCGTAAATGGAGGTTTCAGTGTATATGAAAAATTGAGCATTTTTCGTTATCATTTAAAGGTGGCGCAAGGGGTTAAGCCCAAAATATCGAACGATGTCCTTTTTCAAACAAATTATGGTTCTGTAAGGGAAGAAGCAGAAATAAAAAAATAATACGAAAAATGCACTACAAGGGGAAGGGGTTTAAAGAAGGTACCCTCCCCTGTAGCGTATTTTTATACATGGCAGGTCACTAAGATGTGCGCGCCCCACCCGTCTCAAATCCATTCGCTCTTAATAGTAATATGTATAGGAATGTATTTAGTAATAGCTTATTTAGTCAGCGATAATGGCACGGATAAAAATCCATGCAAAAGGGCTAAAATCGTTGTTTTAAATGGAGCGCATATATAACAGAGGGCGCAGAGCTTCAAAGAACGGTTCTTGGTCAAATTTGTAAAATGTCTTGATTTTAAAACCCTAATAACTAGTTTTTCTCCACACAGAGCATCGACCTCTTCAGCCAAACCATCGAATCCCTGCTGATTAAGCACGGTAAGGACATCGTGGAGCGACAGTTCCTCTTGGCCCGAGTGGCTGACGCGGCCATTGACATCTACACCATGGCGTGTGTATTATCTCGTGCAAGCCGGGCCGTCCGGAAAGGTCTACCATCTGCCGAACACGAAATTCTGATGACTCAGACATGGTGCACTGAGGTTTGTTCGACACGCTCATTTGACCGTGCATGAACGAAGAGAAATGTAACCGAAACTTTCCATTCGATCCACAGGCTAACTACAGAGTGGAACAAAACATCCAGCGGATTCATTCCGGAGTGTTCCTGGATAACTACAAGAGGATGTCGCTGATTGCGTCGAACATTTGCAGCCATCAAGGACCGGCTCACACGAATCCTTTGGAGGTGGACTAAAGTGCTTGGGACGAAAAGAGTTAGTGGATGAACAACTCATTTAATGATAAATTAATAAATTAATAAAAAAATTGTTTAGTTTTAAGATAAAGCGCTGAGCGAAAGACGATTTTGAATAGAGTATATCATTGTTTTACTCCTTCAACATTTTAAAAGGTGACATAAATTAAAATTAAACTTTGCATCAGCGTTAACGACATTATGCATTTTCAATCCACACAAAAAGAAATTCCTTGAATCAATGCAGTTTCTGATGTATTTGCGTCATATAATAGATAATGATGCAGTGGCAAAGTACTTCTTTTGTGCTACGATGGTTCAAGAAAGTTCAATATCCTCCCTGATCAGTTCCACGCCAAATGACGAATCGGACAAACTCCTTCTTCTCCGACTTTGCATAATTGTGTGTTATGGACATTGCTGGTAAATATCATGTCCGTCATGTGAGAATGACATAACAGGTCCTATAGCTATCATGAGACGCATTCCTGTCATTTTTTCAATGACGAAGCTCTCTTGAGATTAATTATCATAATTTTTGGAAACCAAATTACTGGTCAAGTTAGATGAATTTCCAATGACTTACGGCTCCAATTGCTTCCGCATCCACCGTTTTCGCCCGATTTGGCTCCCTCAGACTATTATCTCTTCCCAAAAGATGGCTCATCAATAAAAAAAAATCAGCTCACGAGAGGAAATCATCGACGCCGCGGAGGAGTATTTTGCAGACCTTCTGAAAAATTACTTTCCGGACGGGATCATGAAGTTAAAAAACCGCTGTATTAAGTGTATCGAGCTAAAAGGGAACTATATTGAATGAAATTAAAAAAAAAACGTCATTGGGACGATACTAATGGATATTTTTGGTCGCTATTGAAAATTTAGTCGATTGCTGAATTTATGTATGGGCCCAAATTAGGAGCATTTAGTCCGACATTACATCCATTTCCCCAATATATTGTGTGTGGCAGGATAATTTCTCAAAAAAGGATTATACCATCTGTTTTATGTTCATCGCCGAACGACTGCGGCCGTTGATTTAACACACGGCGGCTTTTTATCCAGGATTCGCTCCTCAAGCTGCTGCCATAAAATTTTATCAAAGTTACACACCTGTGTATAATCCTTATGGGCGGGGTTGCATCGCGCTTATGAGCAGCGCGCTTCGACCGTAACCAAATGAGAATTTTACATAAGCGCGACAATATTATTATTTTAATAAAATAAACCTCATGAAAAATAATTACATAAAAAAGCCTGCTAACCAGAAGTTTAAAAATTAGTTGCGACGGTGGTGTAGTGGGTAGTGGTAAGCGTGACTGCCTCTTACTCAATCCCAGTCGGCGCCGTCAGAATTCAAATCTCTGATAACACCTTCCTTCGGAAGGGAAGTAAACCCGATGGTCCCCGGTGCATGTGTTGATGGGTCGATAGGTAGCGTCTATCCTAATGAGCTTTTTTTTAAATTACAATTTATTTTTCTTTTCTTTATAAACGATACGTCATTTGGACGCAGAACAGCCTTAGTAGGAACTCGAAGCGGTTTTGTTCTTTCGGTAATTCCAAAAGGAAAGAAAATGGATTGCCTGTGGAGATGCGTCTCAAAGACACGAGCACTAGTACCATAGAGGTAACTCTAAGACTAGAAGGTCCCGAAATAACGTGCTCAACTTTTTGGCTAAGCTCTGGTACTCTCTTCGGTCCCAAGCTGATCGAATCACCCCTCGAAACCTAGGAAAATCCACTAACCCCTCATTTTATCTGTCAAACTTTCATAGCAAATCAAAACAAACATTGTGTAGTAGTAAAATTTCGACTAGACTGGGGTACGTTAATCGTTTGCTTGGGACCAATAGGCTAGTCAAGTAGTGAACCAATTTAAAATCGTTAGTTTCGTATTGATTGTTGCTAGTACGCTAATGTAAAAATGTATTTTTTTAAATAACACTTCAAGGCTGCTTTTAATAGCTCAGTGGCATCGGACTTGCAAATAGTTACTGCTTTCGATGGTTCTCCAAGAGATGCAATTGAATTCAGTACCTTCGAAATCTCAACGCATCATGTTGAAGCAGCCATAGACAAATTGAAACCTTCATACTCTATTGGTCCCGACGGAATTCCCGCTTGTATGTATATTGAAAAGATGTACAGATGCTCTTGTCTACTCATTGACTGTTTTATGCAATGCTTCCTTAGAGCAACGTAAATTCCACGTCCACAAGAAAGGTGATAAGGCTGATACTGAAAACTATCGTGGAATCACATCGCTGTGTGCTAGTTCGAAGGTGTTCAAGATCATTGTAAATGATGCTTTGGTTGCCAGCTGCCAGCACTACATTTCCACTGAACAACAGGGATTCTTCCCAAACCGGTATGTCTCAACGCATCTAGTTCAGTTCCTCTCCACATGTCTGCGTAGGATGGATTCTGGTGCCCAAGTCGACGCTGTTTATACGGATCTTAAAGCTGTGTTCGATCGTGTTGACCATGGGATATTACTAGCTAGACTGGAAAAAATTGGTATGTCTCCTGCTTTTGTCACTTGGTTCAGATCGTACCTAACTAGTCGCACTCTTACGATCCCTATATTGCTCGCTGGTACGATCAATTTTGGAGTCAAGTGTGGTTGCCTGGTGCCCGTATCATGCCAGTTGGAATGCTAGGATTGAATCATTCGATACGCACTTTGCACTCTCCCGTGGAATGATCCATCAAACTTACCAACCTATGAGGAACGTTGCCATCTTCTTGGACTAGAGACGCTAGAACGACGACGCTCCATCGCTCAAGCGATTTTCGTGGCGAAAATGCTGAAAGGAGAAATTGATGCCCCGCATGATGATGTACGCAACAGAGAGGAGACTACGCCAGCGGGATTTTTTTCATCTTGGTTCGCGAAATGTTCAATATGGACAACATGACCCCATTAGATTTATGTGAAGTGCTTTTATCGACGTTTTGCATTGTTTGACTTCAACTTGACCGTAAGAACCTTTCAACAACTACTCTCTTTAAGGCGATAGCTTTTTGTAATACAGTGCGTTCCCGATTTTGTCAGCTCCCGATTTTGTCAACCCCCAATTTTGTCAGCTTTGTCCCGATTTTGTCAGCCAGCAGATTTTGCTGAACTTTTTGATTTTTAGGCATGAATTCTCATGCATTTCGCTCCAAATGACACTAAATTGTTTTGTCCCAACAATAACAGAGGTAACTCAAATAAACCTACATTATTGCGACACTGCACAGCCTTATCGAGTCGCTCCCAATAATGCTAACTTGGTGGCGGATAGAGCTGAGATGGCTGCAATACAAGTTATGGGCAGATACCCTATTCAAGAAGAAGGTTTCGTGATCGTCAAAATTAACGGAATATTCATATGAATTTGCTACGCACCCGATGGATGATGGAGCAGTTCCACGAGACGCTGGTTGGACTTACCGAAGAGCTGATTAGACAAAGATCGGTAGTCATTGGAGGAGACTTCAATGCTTAGGCAGTGGAGTGGGGAAACAGATGTACCAACGCAAGAGGGCACATTCTGCTAGAAGCTCTGGCGAGGCTGTTCAATAAAGGCACCAGCAGCACTTTTCGCAGAGATGGCCGGGAATCCATATCCGACGTCACTTTATGAAATTTCAGATGGGGCTGACAAAAACGGGAAAGTACTGTAGTCTAGTTTAGAAATTTTTTTTTTTTGTAATGTTCTTGTCTTGTGCATAAATTTAACTATTCATTAAGACCACAAACGGGTCAAATGAATGATGGGTAAATAAAAAAAAATTTAAATATTGAAAATATGCTGTGTTATTTGAGTTTTAAACACTTTTTTGGAATTTTTAATCAAAATTAGTTTAAAAAAATACCGTTTATATTTTCCCCAAAAAGACATCCCCACTTTATCTCAGACATCTTTTTGATCAAAAGTGACGTTTTCGTGCTATAAATGATTGAAAATGGTCAAAGACGCCGACCCCGGCAAATTGGCAAAATGTGCATGATTGTCCCGAAGGGCAACCTTTAATTCCGACGTAGGCAAGTGATGTTATTAAATTAATTTTATTAATTACAGCTTTAATTACTTTGACTACACCATGCTATGAAGAGCTTTGAGTGGGTTGGTTTATTTCCTTTAAATTCCGTTATAATTGCTTATCTTTTGACAGATACGCGTATTTCGTCTACTACTTGCAGACTTCATCAGTGCCAAGTACTCAACACCACTTGGCACTGATGAAGTCTGCAAGTATTTAAAGGAAATAAACCAACCCACTTAAAGCTCTTCATAAAGGGATTCCGTTAAGAGGTCCGACAAATTTAAAGGATACACCATGCTACTTTTTAAGTTCATTAATTACAGTCGTAATTTCTTAATTAAGTCCATTAACTACATTTTTAGTACATTTAATTACATTTAGTGTACTTTTAAGCACGTTAAATACGACAAAACAATTTGCATTATTTTAATTACAACATTGAAATGCATTAATTACAATAAATACTTTTGCTTGAATTTTAAATCCGACACACTGGTCCTGAGTACAGCGTGCCCCTCGCCAAGCATCGCACACTATCCCTTCAACGTCACTACGGCAGGATCAATCACGAATACAAACGATTTGCGAAACGGTGCTTTCTTCTGTATCGGCGTGGATTGCAGGGAAAGCTTAAGTCACGTCCCAAGCAGTTCTGGAAGTTTGTCAACGAACAACGTCATGAAGCTGGTCTGCCGTCGTCTATGATACATAATGGTAACGTGGCCTCATCTATTCTCTGAAAAATCTGCTTGCGTTTTCACGGACGAGAGACTGAGTGAAGCCAATGCCCGACTGGCTGCCAGTTACGTACCACTCTCTGGCCAAACCATGAGAAGAATTGACATAAATCCTGAGATGTTTTCCAGGAAACTCAATTCGTCGTACAATCCGCACTTGGACAGTTTGTTATCTCCACTGCTGCCCGTTTTTCAACGATCCGTGGACGTCGGCGTTTTCCCATCCTGTTGGAAGCTAGCGCACATGTTTCCCATACACAAGAAGTGCAACAAACAGGACCTTGGCAACTACCGTGGTATCACTTCGCTTAGCGCTGTTGCTAAATTGTTCGAACTCGTTGTTGTGGAACCATTACTCGCTCACTGTAAGCCCTATATATGTATCGACCAACATGGTTTCATGGCTGTTCGCCCCACTGCCACTAACTTGCTGTGCCTTACTTCCTACATCTCTAACAGTATGTCGGATCGTACTCATACAGATATCTGCTGCTGCTTTCGGTAAATTGAATCACCGCATATCAATCTCAAAACTAGACAAGTTTGATATCCACGGCTGCCTTTTGCAATGGTTTCAGTCGTACCTCAGCGATCGCTATCTTACTGTTGTCATTGGTGATCACCAGTCCCGTACGTTCGCTGTCCAAACAACTCAAATTTGCTCTCATCCGTAAACAGAACTCTTTTTCAGAAACCTACATATATCCGCTTCCGTTCTGTTTGATGATGAAAGGACGCTTCGACGCCAAACAGCTCTTTAAACCACTGTAATTGGGTTATTTAAGGGTATATAGGGTATGATGCCAGTAAACCATAACCCAAAGACATTTTAAAATTTAAATAGTGAAAGTACTAAAAAAATAGTTGTTTAAAATTAAAAATAATAGTTTTTTGGTAAGACGATACCTTATGAACAAACCACTAATGAACGGTAATACCATAGAGGTAACTCTAAGACTAGAAGGTCCCGAAATAACGTGCTCAACTTTTTGGCTCAGCTCTGGTACTCTCTTCGGTCCCAAGCTAAGCGATTCACCCCTCGAAACATAGGAAAAACCAATAACCCCTCATTTTATCTGTCAAACTTTCATAGCGAATCAAAACAAACATTGCGTAGTACTAGAATTTCGACTAGAATGGGGTACGTTAATCGTTTGCTTGGGACCAATAGGCAGGTCAAGTAGTGAGCCAATTTAAAATCATAAGTTTCGTATTGATTGTTGGTAACACTGTTGAACAGATGCACCATGATCTCATAATGACATTTTGTTTGTTTTGAAAACAGCGTCTTCTTGTTTTTGTTCATTTTCGCAACCCAAAAACTGTTCGCAAAGCTCTTTTCAAGATGCATTAAAATTTGTTGTGCTCCCAATAAAATAGAGTGCTCTGTAATTTCATCCAATAGAAGTGTCTATCCGGATTTAGTGTTATTCCCGATGCCGAAGCAATATGATCTGCGCAGAGTGTGGTTACAACAGTGCAGAGTTTATGCTAAAAAAACCCATTACCAACAGTACTTGCACAAATTGTTGTATGTTTGCCAGAAGCACTTTGATGTGAGTATGAACATTTAGATTAATACTTATTTGTATCTATAGAAGATGTTCGAAATTCCAGACGTCAGATTATCGAGTCGTAAAAATCAAAGCTAAAAGCTATTCTCAAAGATTCATTAATTAAAGACGTTTTACCACACAAGAACATACCACATCAATCGAGGACTGAAAAATATGTCTAAATGATGCCTGACAAAGATCCACTTACGTTACCCGTATGCTCTATAGAATCAACAAATTATTCGAATGATAGTGATTTAAATATAACACCACCCGTCCAAAAGCGTAATAGTACGTTCAGACTACAGAGTTATAACATGTTATAGCGCTATCTTGATGGTGGTCTCTGTGTTGCAATTATTTGACAATCGTTATAACATGTTATAACTATCCAGTCTGAACAAGGCATAAGAGGCAAAGTGACGGAGAAGCATCGTTTGAAAGTAAACGCCCGCAGTTTGTAGACAGTGGTGTTTTAACTGACAGTGAGAATCGCAGTTCCAAACCGATGACTTACATAATCGTCTCAAACCATGGATGTCTCACGTGGCAAGTAAGTCAAATTATTACAAGTAGTTCTATGACAAAACATTTCATGTTTTGAATACATATTTCTAGCGTTCAAAATTATAAGGGCTTAACTGCGATTATCCATTCTCTTAATCGATTTTCTCTTAGGATTACTACAGTGAAGAAGGCAAATTTCCTGAAAATTTTCCAATACAGCAATCGAATTGAGAAACGTTAATCCTTCCGAGTTATTAACCAAAGATAATCGATCATTGCCGTTGGGCCCTTATGATTCTGAACACTAGTTTCGTTAATACAGTTATATGCTTATTTTAACGTATTATTTTTTTAGTTTCAAATAGTTTTGAATCCATGGGCTCAGGTGAAAGCAGCTATATACCAAGCCAACATAGAGATACTCACCCCTATTCTGTATTTCGTTTCGAACGAAATTCTCATACAAAAAAATATTTTTTTGTATGAGAATTTCGTTCGAAACGAAATACAGAATAGGGGTGACTGATCTGTTCAAGGAATCAGGTATCACTGACGATGTGTCACTATTTATGTAGCATAATTTTAATGTTATGAGGGATCAATCGTTTAAATACCTTGGCATAAGAAAAGATAATGTTTTTGTGGTAGAAGCACTATGTGAAACAGCAAACATCTCATGGTATTTCTACCTAAAATTAAGTTAAGCAAATCCTTTGAAATTGTGCAAGATTTTTTCAGTTTAAGCTTCTCTATATTGTCTAAAAATTTTAACAATTGTGTCACTAAAATTGCTAGAGAAATGGAAGAGCTAATATTTTGGCCAGAATCCGATCTAATGAAGAAGTTTCTTCCGGTAGCATTTTTGAATAAGTATAGTAATATTCAGAGCGTAATCGTTTGTTTCGAGATTCCGATTCAAAAACCATCTGATCCAGTTTTGCAATCAATTACATATTCTCAGTATAAGTCTTGTATTACAAATTAAGTATGCGGTCTTTTGTACCCCGTGTGGTATGATTAACTTTATTTCGAAGGGCTTTACAGGTAGAGCTAGTGATCAAAAAATTGTAAACAAATCAGGTTATTTAGATAACATTAATCACGGAGTAGGAGGATTTAAAAATGTTGCAAGTGAAGTTGCAAGGAAAAAAGGAATACTAATTCGTCCTCCGAGTATATTTGACAACAAACCACTTTCAAAAGTAAAAGCAGTGTTTCGAGATTTAGAAGCAGTGTTTCGAGATTCAGATTCAAAAACCATTTGATCCAGTTTTGCAATCAATTACGCTTTTTTGCCAATTTTGACTGACAAAGGAGCGCACCTTTGGAGGGTGTTCCAACACTCCGAAGGGTATAAATAGCGGGACCTTTCAATTAGAATCGATTCCTTGCGATAAAGGCAAGAATGACAACTGTATTTTTTTCCCTTGATTTATTTTCCGTCGATCTTGTTTTCCGTGCTGAGCACCAATGCTACCGATGCAGCTCCCACACCTGGACCATACCTATCGACCCATCAACTCATGAACCGGGGACCAACGGCTTTACTTCCCTCCCCCCGTGATCAGAGATGTTATGCCTCAGAACATCCCGGCGGCACCGACTGGGATTGAACCCAGGCCTGCTAGGGTGAGAGGTAATCACGCTTACCACTACACCACCGGCGCCCCTCACACAACAACAACAACTGTATCAAAACCGAATACTTCATCATTTCTCAATAGTGATGGAGTAATACGACATGCACTAAACTAAGGACACGGGATATACTTCTTTTTCTTCTTCGCATTTCAAGCTTATTGCATATTGCATATTAGCTTATTGCGTGCTCTCAACTTAGTGTTCTAGATGCACTTCCACAGTTATTAATTGAGAGCTTTCGATGCCTATACCATTTTTGCATTGGTATAATTGTGTGGCAAGTCCAATCATACTTCTATGCCCAGGAAAGTCGAGAAATTTTCCTACCCGGAAAATTCCTAGACCGGACCGGGAATCGAACCTAGCCACCTCCACTCGGGCATCGTCTTGTTTTGTAGCTGCGCCTTTACCGACTGAGCTAAGGGAGGCCCCAATAGATCAAATTACTGGTCGCAGTAGTTTCATGTCCCGAACAGGAAAAAAAAAACATTGAGGTTCATCGATTCCAGAATAGCCCTCGATGTAAAACTTCGAATTTTGCTTAGCCATTCGAATAATCCTGATGTCATCACGATGACGTCCCTGATCGGATAAATATCTCACTATTCTTCACGTTTCGTATTTTTTTTTTTCATATGTGCTGTACAGCTCCAGTCAAAATCGAGTACATTTCAGCAATTTTCCGAAAAGGAATTCCCTTTTCACGATCGCGAATCACCAAATTTCTTACGACGAGCGAAATCTGCTTTCCCGACATTTTCGATATTTAAAATGACGCAAGCAAAGATTTCGAGAAGTGATCGCATTGGCATGGTAATAAAATGTGATAGTTGAAGTGGTTGTATAAGCCAGCAAAAAACGCACCGAGAAATGTTAATACTACCGAGTTATTAACAAAAGAGAAAATCGATGAAGAGAATCGACCATCACAGTTAGGCCCTGATGATTTTGAACGCTAGAAATATAAATTTATCTTAATTAGGCTGATCCAAATTATATTTTCTTTTTGTGTCGTACATCACTCAAATAGGTTTGGGTGGTGGGTTTGCAATAAAAAAATAACAAGGGACGAAAACAATTAGTGGATAAACAGCTCATTTAATGATAAATTAATAGATTAAAAAAAATGCGCGATTTTAAGATAAAGCGCTGAGCGAACGACGATTTTGCATCGGGTAAATTATTTTTAAAACAAGCTTTGCACGAGTCATAATGACATTATGCATTTCAAATCCACACAAAAAGAAATTTCTTGAATCAATGTATTTGATGTATTTGCGTCATAGGATAGATAAGCGAAAAAAAAGTCACGTTTAGATAAAATTAGGTACATACTGCTGGTACATTCAGTGAAAGTTATCTTTCGCTCAAAGCCTTAATACAGGTGCAATAAACCCTTCCAAGGTGCAAGCCTACATAAATGAACTTTCGGGGAGTCAATTGGGCTCAGTCGGTGCACCAAGCTCACACCGTGGTGGACGTTGATTCTGTTGGTCATGATTCGCCTAGGAATACATTTCATCAGCCGTAATGGCACCCATTGCCAGTTGATGCCGTTGGCAAGGTAAGCAGGCCTTTACCAGAAAAAGATCCCACTAATTTTCAGTAAATTTCATTGATCTAGGCGGTTGACAGTTTCGGCTCAACCGAAAGAAGAGCCGAAAGATCGGTCCATTCGTCAAGGAACCACCGAGAACGTACGCCCTGAAACGCGCCGCACGAACACTTCCTTCATGTCGAACGTTTTCCGCGGTGAAATTGAACCTATTCAGGTGTTTCCTTACCCCGAGCAATCCGACGAGCAAAAGGATCTCATCCACACAGTCATGGACCCAGTGTACCGTTTTCTACGCCAGGAGCACGACCCACTCGAAGCGGAACGGATTGGTGAGGCAAATCCGGCTACGTTGGATGAAATGTGGAGAATGGGTCTTTTCGGAATGCTGGCACCGGAAGAATACGGTGGCCTAGGAATGACCAACACAACCTACGCCCACCTAGGAGATATAGTTGGCGAGGTTGATTTGGGCTTAGGGGTGATAATAGGAGCTCATCAAAGTATCGGGTATAAAGGTATCTTGATGTACGGAACGGAAGAACAAAAACGGAAGTACTTACCACAAGTTACCAGCGGAGGAAACTTTTCCGCTTTTGCTTTAACCGAACCGGGAGCTGGTTCTGATGTTAGTGCAGTCAAGACCAGGGCCGTCAAAAGTGGATGCGGAAAGTACTACACTCTAAATGGAACCAAAATCTGGATATCCGGAGGAGGCATTGCGGATGTGTACACAGTCTTCGCCCGAACGGAAGTATTAGACGATAAAACGGCAACGATGAAAGATAAGATTACCGCATTTATTGTTGAACGAGGATTTTCCGGCGTTACCAGTGGACCACCGGAAAACAAGATGGGTATAACCATCTCCAACACTACCGAGGTGTACTTTGATGATGTCAAAGTGCCAATCGAGAACGTTCTTGGCAAGGAAGGTGATGGTTTCAAAGTAGCGGTGAATATTTTGAACAACGGAAGATTTGGCATGGCGGGTACCATGGCAGGAACGATGCGAATTTGCATCCAGAAAGCAGTCGAACACATCAACGGCCGAGTACAGTTTGGACGGAAACTGAGAGAGTTTGGAAATATCCAAGAAAAGCTTGCGCGCATGGCAATGTACCAGTACGTGACGCAATCGATGGCCTTCATGGTGGCAGGAAACATGGATGCAGGCTACAAAGACTTTATAATGGAAACGACAATCTCCAAAATATTTGCCTCGGAATCAGCGTTTACCGTCTGCGATGAAGCGATTCAGATTCTCGGTGGAAACGGTTTCATGAAATCTACTGGGTTGGAGAAGTTCCTCCGGGACATTCGAGTGTTTAGAATTTTCGAAGGAGCTAACGATGTGCTGAGGATGTTTGTGGCACTTACAGGAATCCAATACGCAGGATCGCACTTGAGGGAAATTCAAAGAGCACTTCAGAATCCAATAGGAAACTTGGGAATTATTTTCGAGGAAGGATCCCGACGAGCTGCTCGAACCATTGGAGTAAAGTATGGCAATGATATGAGCGCCTATGTGGCGGCTCCACTGAAAGATTCGGCTAAAATGTGTGCCGATAGTGCAGATATGCTCGCGATAGCAGTTGAATCAGCATTGGTCAGGCATGGAAAAGGTATCGTAGAAATGCAATTTGTTTTGAAACGATTGGCTGATAGTGCTATCGATATCTACGCCATGGTTTGTGCGTTATCTCGGGCGTCCAGAGCAATTGAAAATGATCTACCATCTGCAGAGCATGAGATTCTAATGACAACAGCTTGGTGTGTTGAGGTAGGTCATTTCACGATCCACATGAAACGAAATTGTTCAACCTTCGCTTAATCTTCCACAGGCAAGTGAACGTGTGCGATTAAACATTAGACAGGTTAATTCCGGAGATTTTGTGCCATACTGTGATATGATGAGTCAAATTGCCAGCAACGTATGCGACAATGAAGGCGTAGTGCAGCAGCTACCGCTAGAAATGGACTTGCATTGATAAGAAATAAATGCGACATTTTTTAAATTTGGAAATCCCCATCTTCAAGTGTTCGCGTATGCAACCGAAATAATCCAACAAATCCCTGCACGATCCGTGACTATATATATATAACCAGCGAATGTTTTATCCGTTCCAGCAGCGATGAGGATTAGGTTAGATAAAACACCGCTCATTGGCGCGGAATAAAGTGTTATCACTTGATTAACGTTATCGTCGTTTATGTCAGGCGAAAAACATCGGACTCATGCCGAATTCAGTATTGATTTGACGACGGACCGCGTAGGTTTAGTTTGAAGTTGCCTGAACTGGTGGAGAATTTTAGAAAATGATTAGAACCGGAGTACAAATCGTATCGAAAAGTGGTTCCAGTTTGGTTCAAACGTCAAGGTTTGTAGATAGTGGACTTTGAACCTGCACATGCGGACATCAGAGTTTATCATTTAAAATGACTCATGAAATATGGGGAAGCTTCAATGGAAAGATAAAACCGAGTGGACTTTGAGCTTAACATTAAGACTGCTGATGAAAAGGTGTATACTGCAGTGGGATTTTCCTGAGGATTACTATAGCCATGTGACGGCTATTACTGGAAATGTATTACCGGCCCAAATGTCGAAATGCACATCAGTTGGCGGGCTAGAATTTTTTGTATTTTATTCACAAGATTCGGCGAATTTATAGACTTTTGTGACATTGAACAACAGTAAAATATGACATGTTGACTTACAACAAAATCCTACGCAATCAAACAAACACGACGATTTCCACTATTACTTAAAATTTCAGCTCTCGATTTCTGCTAAGCTGTGGGTATTAGACAGGAGTAATGATCTGCGAAATCACATATACCAGTTACAGTAATGAACATATTTTATCAGCCTCTCCACGCATCAGACTTATAGGTCAATCATTTTAATTTTAGCCGTAACTCAAAATCTTTCTAATTTTATTCTTTCTCTGCAATTAGACCCCTGAAAAATAGCATGGGTTTCAAACAGTATTCTATAATATTTTCAGAAAAGGGAGCTGCCAAAATCAGGTTCATTACTACATTACTAATCCAGCACAGCAAAAAATAAATTTTAATATTACATCCAAGAGGATGCACTTTAATCATGGCAAACATCTCATGTAATTGTTATGGCCACAAAAAAAAATCAGTAGAAGCAGCGTAATGTCAGTTCATGCTCTGTATTAATGATAATTTTGTCCTTTTTGGCAAGTAATATTACACCATATTGTCGACACGATTGAAGTGCATCCACTTGATGTGATATTAACATTATTTTTTTACTTTGAGGGAAAGATTCGCAGTGCATTTGCAATACTAAATTTTCCCTGTATTAGTAATATTGTAGATGAAGGGTAATAAATAAAATAAAATTTAAAATAAGGCTTCACAAAATGAGGAATTGACGGAATATCCCGGCATAGTTAGATTCATACCTCTAGAACCAAAGTCACAAGTTCAAATCTCATTAGTTACGAATGATCCAAGAATGTTGAAGTGACTATAATAAAATAAAAGGGGGTTCTTTTCCAAAATTCTATGCCCATTGTGTGCGAAAAGTAAATTTAAAAAAAAATCGGAGTGGTTAATTTTCCGGGAAGATTAAGTTGAAGCTTTCGGATATTCCCGTACATTGAAAATTCATAACCACTGCCATCTTTTACATCATCTACCGTGTCACTTATCTTCCTTTTGATATTTCCACGGTTCGTCTTGCGTATATGTATTGGCAACTAGTAGCACTCGCCGCGATTTTTAAACCGACTCACCGTCACAGGCGTGCGCAAGGGGGGGCCAGGGGGGGCCATGGCCCCCCCAAATGATTTGTGTTTCATACCTTATGCGCCCTCCTGATGCTCCTCATGCTAGACCTTTACTGTTAACGCCCTCTTATTGTTTTCATACACATTATAAAAAAATCAAAAGTCCATAAACATAACACACACCTTTCTTGTGATGCATCAGCAAGGTGAACAAAAAAAACCTAAGTTCTCTGAGACAGCCGCCGTAGGCAATCATGAAGTGCTTAACAAAATTGTAAGATTAGTTTAAATGCCTCTACACAAAACGATCTTTAAAAACTTGATTTATTTTCTAAATGTTAAGCAAAAGCAAATTCGACGGAGGAATTAAAAAAGATGATTTTATTTTTAAATTACAACAAGCAACAGGAGGCGCTAGGAGAATCTAATTTAAATTTAATTTGTTTTTACTTCGATGATACTCATGTCATAAAACAGCAAGGCGTTTGGAAAATAAGGAATTTGAAAGTGTGATTCAACAGAAGGGCACCAGGGGTATTTGATTAAATTTTATATATTTTTTACTTTGATGACATTCATGCTTCTGGATGCTGTTAGAATGTTTAATAAAATTAGAATAGTTTGTTTGCGCTAGGGGTCTTTAGTTGAGTTTGATTTTATTTTTTAATTTTTGTTTCCTGAAATTGAAATTGTTGGTTTGTATCAGGGGCGGTAGGGGTCTTTAATTGAATTTTTTTTTTGTGTTTAATTTGATGATGAGCATGCTCGTGGAGGGCGTTTGAAAATGGGGAAATTGGATGTGTGATTTCAACTATCTCTGCTGTAACAGAGGGCGCTAGGGGTCTTTAATTGAATTTGATTTTAAATATTTTTTTCTTCTATATTTTTTTTTTCTGGAAGGCGTTTTGATTTTTTCATTAAATATAAATGGTTTGCATTATGGGACGCGAAGAGTATTTATTTTTATTTCTTTTTAATGATACTAATGCAAATTGAAGACGTTTGTGATGTTTGAGAAAATTTGAATTTTTGCTTTTAATTTCCTTGAAGCAAAACGGGCGCTAGGGGTCTTTAGTTGAGTTTGATTTTATTTTTTAATTTTTGTTTCCTGAAATTGGAATTGTTGGTTTGTATCAGGGGGCGGTAGGGGTCTTTAATTGAATTTAATTTTTTGTGTTTATTTTGATGATGAGCATGCTCGTGGAGGGCGTTTGAAAAATGGGGAAATTGGATGTGTGATTTCAAATATCTCTGCTGTAACAGAGGGCGCTAGGGGTCTTTAATTGAATTTGATTTTAAATATTTTTTTCTTCTATATTTTTTTTTCTGGAGGGCGTTTTGATTTTTTCATTTAATATAAATGGTTTGCATTATAGGACGCTAAGAGTATTTATTTTTTATTTCTTTTTAATGATACTAATGCAAATTGAAGACGTTTGTGATGTTTGAGAAAATTTGAATTTTTACTTTAAGAATACTAACCTTAGATTGTAAGTTTGATTAACCTTGTGTTTAGTTTGTGTATTGTGCGTGTAGTTTTTTTTTTATTATGTTTGTTTTCAAGATGAATAGAAATAAGTTCATGTTTTAGGATTAATTAAATATTTATATAATAAATCATATTTCAAACCTCCTTCTCCCTTTTCCCATCCAAAAAATTGTAAATCTCCACTAACCTCGAGACGACCGCGAGTAATCGGTTCAATTCCTTTAACTCTAGATTTAAGACATTATTCATGTATAATGCAAATGATAACTCGGCTCTGTAAAGTTTATTCGATTGAGCCTGTACAAATAAATTAATATAAAAAAAAAACAAAATTTGAATTTTTGCTTTTAATTTCCTTGAAGCAAAAGGGGCGCTAGGGGTCTTTAGTTGAGTTTGATTTTATTTTTTAATTTTTGTTTCCTGAAATTGGAATTGTTGGTTTGTATCAGGGGGCGGTAGGGGTCTTTAAATGAATTTAATTTTTTGTGTTTATTTTGATGATGAGCATGCTCGTGGAGGGCGTTTGAAAAATGGGGAAATTGGATGTGTGATTTCAAATATCTCTGCTGTAACAGAGGGCGCTAGGGGTCTTTAATTGAATTTGATTTTAAATATTTTTTTCTTCTATATTTTTTTTTTCTGGAAGTCGTTTTGATTTTTTCATTAAATATAAATGGTTTGTATTATAGGACGCTAAGAGTATTTATTTTTTATTTCTTTTTAATGATACTAATGCAAATTGAAGACGTTTGTGATGTTTGAGAAAATTTGAATTTTTGCTTTTAATTTCCTTGAAGCAAAAGGGGCGCTAGGAGTCTTTAGTTGAGTTTGATTTTATTTTTTAATTTTTGTTTCCTGAAATTGGAATTGTTGGTTTGCATCAGGGGCGGTAGGGGTCTTTAATTGAATTTAATTTTTTGTGTTTATTTTGATGATGAGCATGCTCGTGGAGGGCGTTTGAAAAATGGGGAAATTGGATGTGTGATTTCAAATATCTCTGCTGTAACAGAGGGCGCTAGGGGTCTTTAATTGAATTTGATTTTAAATATTTTTTTCTTCTATATTTTTTTTTCTGGAGGGCGTTTTGATTTTTTCATTTAATATAAATGGTTTGCATTATAGGACGCTAAGAGTATTTATTTTTTATTTCTTTTTAATGATACTAATGCAAATTGAAGACGTTTGTGATGTTTGAGAAAATTTGAATTTTTACTTTAAGAATACTAACCTTAGATTGTAAGTTTGATTAACCTTGTGTTTAGTTTGTGTATTGTGCGTGTAGTTTTTTTTTTATTATGTTTGTTTTCAAGATGAATAGAAATAAGTTCATGTTTTAGGATTAATTAAATATTTATATAATAAATCATATTTCAAACCTCCTTCTCCCTTTCCCCATCCAAAAAATTGTAAATCTCCACTAACCTCGAGACGACCGCGAGTAATCGGTTCAATTCCTTTAACTCTAGATTTAAGACATTATTCATGTATAATGCAAATGATAACTCGGCTCTGTAAAGTTTATTCGATTGAGCCTGTACAAATAAATTAATATAAAAAAAAAAACAAAATTTGAATTTTTGCTTTTAATTTCCTTGAAGCAAAAGGGGCGCTAGGGGTCTTTAGTTGAGTTTGATTTTATTTTTTAATTTTTGTTTCCTGAAATTGGAATTGTTGGTTTGTATCAGGGGGCGGTAGGGGTCTTTAAATGAATTTAATTTTTTGTGTTTATTTTGATGATGAGCATGCTCGTGGAGGGCGTTTGAAAAATGGGGAAATTGGATGTGTGATTTCAAATATCTCTGCTGTAACAGAGGGCGCTAGGGGTCTTTAATTGAATTTGATTTTAAATATTTTTTTCTTCTATATTTTTTTTTTCTGGAAGTCGTTTTGATTTTTTCATTAAATATAAATGGTTTGTATTATAGGACGCTAAGAGTATTTATTTTTTATTTCTTTTTAATGATACTAATGCAAATTGAAGACGTTTGTGATGTTTGAGAAAATTTGAATTTTTGCTTTTAATTTCCTTGAAGCAAAAGGGGCGCTAGGAGTCTTTAGTTGAGTTTGATTTTATTTTTTAATTTTTGTTTCCTGAAATTGGAATTGTTGGTTTGCATCAGGGGCGGTAGGGGTCTTTAATTGAATTTAATTTTTTGTGTTTATTTTGATGATGAGCATGCTCGTGGAGGGCGTTTGAAAAATGGGGAAATTGGATGTGTGATTTCAAATATCTCTGCTGTAACAGAGGGCGCTAGGGGTCTTTAATTGAATTTGATTTTAAATATTTTTTTCTTCTATATTTTTTTTTCTGGAGGGCGTTTTGATTTTTTCATTTAATATAAATGGTTTGTATTATAGGACGCTAAGAGTATTTATTTTTTATTTCTTTTTAATGATACTAATGCAAATTGAAGACGTTTGTGATGTTTGAGAAAATTTGAATTTTTACTTTAAGAATACTAACCTTAGATTGTAAGTTTGATTAACCTTGTGTTTAGTTTGTGTATTGTGCGTGTAGTTTTTTTTTTATTATGTTTGTTTTCAAGATGAATAGAAATAAGTTCATGTTTTAGGATTAATTAAATATTTATATAATAAATCATATTTCAAACCTCCTTCTCCCTTTCCCCATCCAAAAAATTGTAAATCTCCACTAACCTCGAGACGACCGCGAGTAATCGGTTCAATTCCTTTAACTCTAGATTTAAGACATTATTCATGTATAATGCAAATGATAACTCGGCTCTGTAAAGTTTATTCGATTGAGCCTGTACAAATAAATTAATATAAAAAAAAAAAAACAAAATTTGAATTTTTGCTTTTAATTTCCTTGAAGCAAAAGGGGCGCTAGGGGTCTTTAGTTGAGTTTGATTTTATTTTTTAATTTTTGTTTCCTGAAATTGGAATTGTTGGTTTGTATCAGGGGGCGGTAGGGGTCTTTAAATGAATTTAATTTTTTGTGTTTATTTTGATGATGAGCATGCTCGTGGAGGGCGTTTGAAAAATGGGGAAATTGGATGTGTGATTTCAAATATCTCTGCTGTAACAGAGGGCGCTAGGGGTCTTTAATTGAATTTGATTTTAAATATTTTTTTCTTCTATATTTTTTTTTCTGGAAGTCGTTTTGATTTTTTCATTAAATATAAATGGTTTGTATTATAGGACGCTAAGAGTATTTATTTTTTATTTCTTTTTAATGATACTAATGCAAATTGAAGACGTTTGTGATGTTTGAGAAAATTTGAATTTTTGCTTTTAATTTCCTTGAAGCAAAAGGGGCGCTAGGAGTCTTTAGTTGAGTTTGATTTTATTTTTTAATTTTTGTTTCCTGAAATTGGAATTGTTGGTTTGCATCAGGGGCGGTAGGGGTCTTTAATTGAATTTAATTTTTTGTGTTTATTTTGATGATGAGCATGCTCGTGGAGGGCGTTTGAAAAATGGGGAAATTGGATGTGTGATTTCAAATATCTCTGCTGTAACAGAGGGCGCTAGGGGTCTTTAATTGAATTTGATTTTAAATATTTTTTTCTTCTATATTTTTTTTTCTGGAGGGCGTTTTGATTTTTTCATTTAATATAAATGGTTTGCATTATAGGACGCTAAGAGTATTTATTTTTTATTTCTTTTTAATGATACTAATGCAAATTGAAGACGTTTGTGATGTTTGAGAAAATTTGAATTTTTACTTTAAGAATACTAACCTTAGATTGTAAGTTTGATTAACCTTGTGTTTAGTTTGTGTATTGTGCGTGTAGTTTTTTTTTATTATGTTTGTTTTCAAGATGAATAGAAATAAGTTCATGTTTTAGGATTAATTAAATATTTATATAATAAATCATATTTCAAACCTCCTTCTCCCTTTCCCCATCCAAAAAATTGTAAATCTCCACTAACCTCGAGACGACCGCGAGTAATCGGTTCAATTCCTTTAACTCTAGATTTAAGACATTATTCATGTATAATGCAAATGATAACTCGGCTCTGTAAAGTTTATTCGATTGAGCCTGTACAAATAAATTAATATAAAAAAAAAAAAACAAAATTTGAATTTTTGCTTTTAATTTCCTTGAAGCAAAAGGGGCGCTAGGGGTCTTTAGTTGAGTTTGATTTTATTTTTTAATTTTTGTTTCCTGAAATTGGAATTGTTGGTTTGTATCAGGGGGCGGTAGGGGTCTTTAAATGAATTTAATTTTTTGTGTTTATTTTGATGATGAGCATGCTCGTGGAGGGCGTTTGAAAAATGGGGAAATTGGATGTGTGATTTCAAATATCTCTGCTGTAACAGAGGGCGCTAGGGGTCTTTAATTGAATTTGATTTTAAATATTTTTTTCTTCTATATTTTTTTTTCTGGAGGGCGTTTTGATTTTTTCATTTAATATAAATGGTTTGCATTATAGGACGCTAAGAGTATTTATTTTTTATTTCTTTTTAATGATACTAATGCAAATTGAAGACGTTTGTGATGTTTGAGAAAATTTGAATTTTTACTTTAAGAATACTAACCTTAGATTGTAAGTTTGATTAACCTTGTGTTTAGTTTGTGTATTGTGCGTGTAGTTTTTTTTTTATTATGTTTGTTTTCAAGATGAATAGAAATAAGTTCATGTTTTAGGATTAATTAAATATTTATATAATAAATCATATTTCAAACTTCCTTCTCCCTTTCCCCATCCAAAAAATTGTAAATCTCCACTAACCTCGAGACGACCGCGAGTAATCGGTTCAATTCCTTTAACTCTAGATTTAAGACATTATTCATGTATAATGCAAATGATAACTCGGCTCTGTAAAGTTTATTCGATTGAGCCTGTACAAATAAATTAATATAAAAAAAAAAAACAAAATTTGAATTTTTGCTTTTAATTTCCTTGAAGCAAAAGGGGCGCTAGGGGTCTTTAGTTGAGTTTGATTTTATTTTTTAATTTTTGTTTCCTGAAATTGGAATTGTTGGTTTGTATCAGGGGGCGGTAGGGGTCTTTAAATGAATTTAATTTTTTGTGTTTATTTTGATGATGAGCATGCTCGTGGAGGGCGTTTGAAAAATGGGGAAATTGGATGTGTGATTTCAAATATCTCTGCTGTAACAGAGGGCGCTAGGGGTCTTTAATTGAATTTGATTTTAAATATTTTTTTCTTCTATATTTTTTTTTTCTGGAAGTCGTTTTGATTTTTTCATTAAATATAAATCGTTTGCATTATAGGACGCTAAGAGTATTTATTTTTTATTTCTTTTTAATGATACTAATGCAAATTGAAGACGTTTGTGATGTTTGAGAAAATTTGAATTTTTGTTTTTAATTTCCTTGAAGCAAAAGGGGCGCTTGGGGTCTTTAGTTGAGTTTGATTTTATTTTTTAATTTTTGTTTCCTGAAATTGGAATTGTTGGTTTGTATCAGGGGGCGGTAGGGGTCTTTGATTGAATTTAATTTTTTGTGTTTATTTTGATGATGAGCATGCTCGTGGAGGGCGTTTGAAAAATGGGGAAATTGGATGTGTGATTTCAAATATCGCTGCTGTTACAGAGGGCGCTGGGGGTCTTTAATTGAATTTGATTTTAAATAAAATTATTGAAAATTTATAGTACAAATTTAGCTCCGAGCTGGTGTATAGGAGGAGGGAAACCTCCAATGAAAATTAATGGTGGAAAATTTACACCCTTCTGGTGATGGAGGGGCAAGCTTAATTGCAGAAAATTGGTGTAAATTACTAAGTGCTGGTGAATCGAAGGGCAAGTATTGAAAATATTGGAGGAAAATTTGCACCGTTTTTGTAAATGGAGATTTGTGCAAGCTTTATTGAAAATTTGTAGTACAAAGTTAGCTCCGAGCTGGTGTATAGGAGGAGGGAAGCCTTCAATGAAAATTAGTGGTGGAAAATTTACGCCCTTCTGGTGATGGAGGGACAAGTTTTTCTGAAAATTTATGGTAGAAAATTTACAGCGTTCTGGTCAATGGAGGGGCAAGCTTTTTGTTTTGGAAAATTGTGGTGTGAAATTTGCACCGTTAAAGTGAATAGACGGGGTTTAACTGAAAATTCCTGATGTAAAATTTGATAGTACTGTTGAATAGAGCTGCAAGGTGTATTGAAGATTTATACACAGTACAACAAAATATTATAATATCAGCCTGCGGTTGAAAGTCTCTTAAATAAAAAAAATAAATCAATCAATCACTTCAGTATCACATCAAAGTGGATGCACTTCAATCTGTCGATAATATGGTGTTAAATTACTTGCCAAAAAGGACAAAATTATCATTAATACAGTGCATGAACTGACATTACGCTGCTTTTACTGCAATTGTTTATTTTTGTGACCATACAAATTTCATGGGGTTTTTGACATGATTGAAGTGCATCCTCTTGGATGTTATATTAAAATTTATTTTTTGCTGTGTAGTGTTAAATTTGCAACGTTCTGATGAATGGAGGGGCAATATTAACATTTATGGCATTATTAACATATTAAAAAATGGCCTATTAAGACAAGCTTTATCGAAGATTTCTGACTGGAAATTTGCCTCATGCTGATGAACGGCGAGGAATAAAAATATTATAAATAAATATTTCTCGTGGAACAATCGCACTGAAATGGTCCATGGATGTCTAGTTTTCAGAAAATTTCTGCTGTGAAAATAGCACCGCATCGGAGCATTTTGGGAGGAGGTTAGTTTCATAGCAAATAACGGGTGCAAAAATTGGTATGAAAAAGACAAATACTCAAACTGACTCTCTCATACCATCGCAAATTCTGCACAGTGTATATACACACTATAGTAAAATGAAGCAATCGTTCTGCCCTTTTTCGGTTGCTGCGCTGTATGGAAGCAGGTTTATTTTTAGCATTTCTGTTGCCCTCTCGTTCTGAATGAAACCTTCTGCGTGTAGATTGTATCGTACCTCTCGTCACTCATTTTCCATGGGCCCAAATAGACAACTAGTGAAGACAAAAAATTTAGGATTGAGATTGAGATGTACGCTGTTCGTATCCGATGTTAGAGAACTTGCATTTCCCTTAATTATTTCGATGCCACCTTTCATCTAAGGAAACAATGAATGTTTATGTAACGAAACTGTTTTTCAGGATGAATGAAAAAAAAATAAAATCTTTTCCCCTAACCCGAAACAAGAATCGAACTCGAAACTTCATGATTAGTGACTCCGTACTTTTGTGCTGTGCCATACTCAACAATTAAATTAGGGGTATCCAGTAATCAATTTATATCAATATCGAATATATTCATTGCGATGGAATTGAACATGTTCAGCCCAGAAACAGACGCCACTATTTTAGCGCGAATGTGCTCTTCCAAGCGTTAGAAAATAGGATTGTGATTCGAGTTTTGGGGGCATCTGTTTTGTAAACAAACATTTAAATCACCGATTTCTCGCGGATTAAAGCTCAATCTTGCAATCCAACTTAACTAAAAGGATAGAGGAATGATTCCTCTATCATCTGGTTGAGTCGAATTGCAAGATTGTACTTTAATGCGCGAGTAATCGACGGTTTAATTTTTTGTTCACCAAATAGATACGCTCAAAACTCAAATCACTCCGGAGTTTCGGAGGAAATGTTTTTAACCGCCGTAAGAATTTTTGTAACAAAATGGCTTAAAGCATTAATTTGTCAAAATGGATAATTCGATCACGAAAACTAACAAAACCGTCAGATAGCGTAAAGTTCTTTCTAACTGTTAGTAATGTTAGTTTGCGAGGGCAATTAACTTCTGAATTCTTTGTTTACAAAAGCACTTAAGTTGACTTGAAAATGTTTGAGTTGAAAAATCAGCTATAATCAGAAACACCTCATGAATAGGGTTAGTAATACCGGGCTTGTTTTCCCAAAACCGGTTTTTCTGTACTCAGAAATGTAATACCGGTAAAACCGATACTGGGCAACATTTATAAAAAAAAATGTAAATTGTTGCTCATGAAGTCATTCTTCCTGTTAGCGCGATTAATTGATACCTCACTTGTGTAACCGCTCTGATTAACTCTACGTTGCATATGGGATTAGAGCTAAATAATTCCGGGATCAGGAGGTGTCTTTTAAAAGAAAAACGATTTCTTTCCATTTATTTTAAATGCAAAATTCTTATTATACGGCCATTGATACCTTCTGAAAAGTGAACAGGATTCCACTAATTTTTTTTTTAAATTGTAGTTACTCAAATATGCGCAGAAACATTGCTCAAAACTGAAGAAACGTTACTAAAAATTTAGTTAACTTGACTCAAAAACGGGTACTCAAAAGATGCGAATAAAATTGGGCAAAGCCTATTTTGATTTCGTTGGCAGGTTTGCTAGAAAATATTTTGACGTAGGTTTCCAAGATCAAATGGTCTGAGTTTGCTATCCTACAAACATTTTGCTGACTTGAAGCAGAATAAGCTTCTTTTTAGCTTAATAAGATTATTTTATCTGAATAAGATACTTTGTAGCAAACATTTTTGCTAACCATTCAATTGTTCAAACAGTGTTCAATTGATAGTACAAGTTATTGTCTGTATAATTCCGGCATGATGCATAGTTTTAGTTTATAATAAATGATCCCATCGGAATTGAATACTATTTCAACTCTAATCTGTGGTACTTTATGGACTTCAAGATAGAAGCTGTTATTTGGATAAATATCGTGTCATTTTCTTGTAGAAACCTGAATAACTCTTAAAAAATCTCAAAATGTGGATGGCTTGATTGGGGTGCTTTTGATTTGAAAGATTTTGTGTGTTCGTCGGACGTGTTGAGGTAAGTCCACCTTGCCGGCTCTCTATCTTGATTGGTTTAATACGATATGTGATCGTTATATTCAAGACTTTTTTTTTACTAAACATTCTGAAGATAATCCAAGTTAAACATAAAAAATGTATTACAATAATACCGGTTTTTAGTTGGCAGGACAAACGAATGTTTCGTACCATTTGTGAAAGATGTGTTTTATATACGATATTCAGTTATACGAAGCGGGTTTAAAAGAAATAACTAATATTTATTTTCGATATATGTTCTATTTACAAGGACAAATAACTTCCGGATATTCAATCCGAAGTAATGTGCTTTCTTAAAGAAGTACATAATTTTTTATTTGTTCGAATACATCTGTGTCACACTGTATATATGCTTACAATAAATAACAACCCCTGAAAATTTCGTTAAGAATGTGCAAAAAAAATAATATCGATTTTTAACTGGAAAGGGTAAATGACACATTCTAAGTGACGTTTCAACGGTTGTGATCTATCTTTGTATAAGTTTTTGTACAATAACTTAATGAAAATTAAAGTAGGGGGTTACATTTCCTCCGAAACTCCGGAGTGATTTGAGTTTTGAGCGTATCTATTTGGTGAACAAAAAATTAAACCGTCGATTACTCGCGCATTAAAGTACAATCTTGCAATTCGACTCAACCAGATGATAGAGGAATCATTCCTCTATCCTTTTAGTTAAGTTGGATTGCAAGATTGAGCTTTAATCCGCGAGAAATCGGTGATTTAAATGTTTGTTTACAAAACAGATGCCCCCAAAACTCGAATCACAATCCTATTTTCTAACGCTTGGAAGAGCACATTCGCGCTAAAATAGTGGCGTCTGTTTCTGGGCTGAACATGTTCAATTCCATCGCAATGAATATATTCGATATTGATATAAATTGATTACTGGATACCCCTAATTTAATTGTTGAGTATGGCACAGCACAAAAGTGCGGAGTCACTAATCATGAAGTTTCGAGTTCGATTCTTGTTTCGGGTTAGTGAAAAGGTTTTATTTTTTTCCATTCATCCTGAAAAACAGTTTCGTTACATCAACATTCATTGTTTCCTTAGATGAAAGGTGGCATCGAAATAATTAAGCGAAATGCAAGTTCTCTAACATCGGATACGAACAGCGTACATCTCAATCTCAATCCTAAATTTTTTGTCTTCACTAGTTGTCTATTTGGGCCCATGGAAAATGAGTGACGAGAGGTACGATACAATCTACACGCAGAAGGTTTCATTCAGAACGGGAGGGCAACAGAAATGCTAAAAATAAACCTGCTTCCATACAGCGCAGCAACCGAAAAAGGGCAGAACGATTGCTTCATTTTACTATAGTGTGTATATACACTGTGCAGAATTTGCGATGGTATGAGATTATAATATTTTTATTCCTCGCCGTTCATCAGCATGAGGCAAATTTCCAGTCAGAAATCTTCGATAAAGCTTGTCTTAATAGGCCATTTGTTAATATGTTAATAATGCCATAAATGTTAATATTGCCCCTCCATTCATCAGAACGTCGCAAATTTAACACTACACAGCAAAAAATAAAATTTTAATATAACATCCAAGAGGATGCACTTCAATCATGTCAAAAACCCCATGAAATTTGTATGGTCACAAAAATAAACAATTGCAGTAAAAGCAGCGTAATGTCAGTTCATGCACTGTATTAATGATAATTTTGTCCTTTTTGGCAAGTAATTTAACACCATATTATCGACCGATTGAAGTGCATCCACTTTGATGTGATACTGAAGTGATTGATTGATTTATTTTGTTTATTTAAGAGACTTTCAACCGCAGGCTGATATTATAATATTTTTTTTGCTGTGTATAAATTTTCAATACACCTTGCAGTTCTATTCAGCAGTACTATTAAATTTAACATCAGGAATTTTCAGTTAAACCCCGTCCATTCACTTTAACGGTGCAAATTTCACACCACAATTTTCCAAAACAAAAAGCTTGCCCCTCCATTGACCAGAACGCTGTAAATTTTCTACCATAAATTTTCAGAAAAACTTGTCCCTCCATCACCAGAAGGGTGTAAATTTTCCACCTCTAATTTTCATTGAAGGTTTCTCTCCTCCTATACACCAGGTCGGAGCTAAATTTGTACTATAAATTTTCAATAATTTTATTTAAAATCAAATTCAATTAAAGACCCCTAGCGCCCTCTGTAACAGCAGAGATATTTGAAATCACACATCCAATTTCCCCATTTTTCAAACGCCCTCCACGAGCCTCCTGATACAAACAAACAATTCCAATTTCAGGAAACAAAAATTAAAAAATAAAATCAAACTCAACTAAAGACCCCTAGCGCCCCTTTTGCTTCAAGGAAATTAAAAGCAAAAATTCAAATTTTCTCAAACATCACAAACGTCTTTAATTTGCATTAGTATCATTAAAAAGAAATAAAAATAAATACTCTTAGCGTCCCATAATGCAAACCATTTATATTTAATGAAAAATCAAAACGCCTTCCAGAAAAAAAAATATGGAAGAAAATAATATTTAAAATCAAATTCAATTAAAGACCCCTAGCGCCCTCTGTTACAGCAGAGATAGTTGAAATCACACATCCAATTTCCCCATTTTTCAAACGCCCTCCACGAGCATGCTCATCATCAAAATAAACACAAAAAATTAAATTCAATTAAAGACCCCTACCGCCCCTTGATACAAACCAACAATTCCAATTTCAGGAAACAAAAATTAAAAAATAATATTAAACTCAACTAAAGACCCCTAGCGCCCCTTTTGCTTCAAGGAAATTAAAAGCAAAAATTCAAATTTTCTCAAACATCACAAACGTCTTTAATTTGCATTAGTATCATTAAAAAGAAATAAAACTAAATACTCTTAGCGTCCCATAATGCAAACCATTTATATTTAATGAAAAAATCAAAACGCCTTCCAGAAAAAAAAATAAAGAAGAAAAAAAATATTTAAAATCAAATTCAATTAAAGACCCCTAGCGCCCTCTGTTACAGCAGAGATAGTTGAAATCACACATCCAATTTCCCCATTTTTCAAACGCCCTCCACGAGCATGCTCATCATCAAAATAAACACAAAAAATTAAATTCAATTAAAGACCCCTACCGCCCCCTGATACAAACCAACAATTCCAATTTCAGGAAACAAAAATTAAAAAATAATATTAAACTCAACTAAAGACCCCTAGCGCCCCTTTTGCTTCAAGGAAATTAAAAGCAAAAATTCAAATTTTCTCAAACATCACAAACGTCTTCAATTTGCATTAGTATCATTAAAAAGAAATAAAAATAAATACTCTTAGCGTCCCATAATGCAAACCATTTATATTTAATGAAAAAATCAAAACGCCTTCCAGAAAAAAAATATGGAAGAAAATAATATTTAAAATCAAATTCAATTAAAGACCCCTAGCGCCCTCTGTTACAGCAGAGATAGTTGAAATCACACATCCAATTTCCCCATTTTTCAAACGCCCTCCACGAGCATGCTCATCATCAAAATAAACACACAAAATTAAATTCAATTAAAGACCCCTACCGCCCCCTGATACAAACCAACAATTCCAATTTCAGGAAACAAAAATTAAAAAATAAAATCAAACTCAACTAAAGACCCCTAGCGCCCCTTTTGCTTCAAGGAAATTAAAAGCAAAAATTCAAATTTTCTCAAACATCACAAACGTCTTCAATTTGCATTAGTATCATTAAAAAGAAATAAAAATAAATACTCTTAGCGTCCCATAATGCAAACCATTTATATTTAATGAAAAAATCAAAACGCCTTCCAGAAAAAAAATATGGAAGAAAATAATATTTAAAATCAAATTCAATTAAAGACCCCTAGCGCCCTCTGTTACAGCAGAGATAGTTGAAATCACACATCCAATTTCCCCATTTTTCAAACGCCCTCCACGAGCATGCTCATCATCAAAATAAACACAAAAAATTAAATTCAATTAAAGACCCCTACCGCCCCCTGATACAAACCAACAATTCCAATTTCAGGAAACAAAAATTAAAAAATAAAATCAAACTCGTTAAAGACCCCTAGCGCAAACAAACTTTTCTAATTTTATTAAACATTCTAACAGCATCCAGAAGCATGAATGTCATCAAAGTAAAAAAATATATAAAATTTAATCAAATACCCCTGGTGCCCTCCTGTTGAATCACACTTTCAAATTCCTTATTTTCCAAACGCCTTGCTGTTTTATGACATGAGTATCATCGAAGTAAAAACAAATTAAATTTAAATTAGATACTCCTAGAGGAGGCGCTAGGCTGCTTGTTGTAATTTAAAAATAAAATCATCTTTTTTAATTCCTCCGTCGAATTTGCTTTTGCTTAACAATTAGAAAATAAATCAAGTTTTTAAAGATCGTTTTGTGTGGAGGCATTTAAACTAATCATACAATTTTGTTAAACACTTCATGATTGCCTACGGCGGCTGTCTCAGAGAACTTAGATTTTTTTTGTTCACCTTGCTGATACATCACAAGAAAGGTGTGTGTTATGTTTATGGACTTTTGGTTTTTTTATAATGTGTATGAAAACAATAAGAGGGCGTTAACAGTAAAGGTCTAGCATGAGGAGCATCAGGAGGGCGCATAAGGTATGAAACACAAATCATTTGGGGGGGCCATGGCCCCCCCTGGCCCCCCCTTGCGCACGCCTGTGCTTCCGGGGAATAGCATTTCTCATTCAGCCGCTGTATGCTAGTCAAACATCATCTCCTTTCAGAAAATTCTCTGAAATTCTTCAAAGTTCCATATGTTTTCCCAAACTCTTTATAAAGTTTCATTAAATAAGACCAAATCCCCTTAACTTTAGCGAAGTTCCCAGAGCTTGTACATAGTTCCTACTTCTACGAAGTTTGCTTGTATTTTTACAAAACTCTGAGTTCCTACAAAGTTTTTTTTTTGCTTCATTAGATAAATGTTTGGCCTTGGGCTGATTCGTCTCTTAAATATGAATAATTACACCTAACGTTTTATTCAAACTTTCTTTCTAACTGTTTAAACTGGCTAACTGTTTAAATTCACAATTCCTACTGATCCGTCATTCTGGCAACCCTGATTAGAAACATTCATCATGAACAACCTTCGCTTGTTGGTGAAGCACAGTGGGATGAAATCAAAAATTGTGGGACATGGCTATATGAGACAAAACTATTGAGTGTACACAGCAAGAAATAAATTTTAATATTACATCCAAAAGGATGCATTTCAATCATGTCGGAAATCTTATGTAATTTTTATAACCACAAAATAAACAAATGTAGTAAGAGCAGCGTAATATCAGTTCACGCACTGTATAAATGATAATTTTGTACTTGGGCAAGTTATATTACCCGATATTTATGACAGGATTTAAGTGCATCCATTTTGATGTGATATTAAAATTAGTTTTTACTGTGTAGCATGTAAAGTCAATTCTATAATTTTTCTTCATGTTTTGAGTACTTTATTTCAGTAGAAAATTGTTTACTTAAGGGGGATATTTTATTTTTTTTTTTATGTATTGTTAAAATTGATGAATATCTATCGAAACATAGTAAGTAAATGAAGTCTACCGTCTTCCGTAACGTGGGTAGATCACCTTTTCGTGGTACGTTACGGGATGTAAGATTTACCACCGATTCCTAGTCCTGACTACTTCAAGCTAGGGGAACAAGATTTTTCAGTAATCAAAGGAACACATCTTAGTCCTTGTTGCTTTTGATGCCTTGTTGATAGTGACAAGACTCGGCTTTGTCCGCCGAGGATGATCTTGAAACAAGGAAAAAATGAGTTAGTTAATCTTCATCTATGTGATTCCTAATCTTCTATTCATTGTACCCTAGTTTGAAGTGGTTAAGACTAGAGTTCTGATGCATGGTCATTATCGTTGTCATTCCCTAATTTTGTTGCTAAGGAATTAAATTTTGACTGACAAAAGGGCGCGCCTTTGGAGGGTGTTTCAACACTCCGAAGGGTATAAATAGCGGGACCTTTTAATTAGAGTCGGATACTTGCGATAAATGCAAGAATGACAACTGTAAAAAATCGAATACTTCATCATTTTCCAATAGTGATGGAGTAATACGATATGCACTAAACTAAGGACACGAATACTACAATAGATCAAATTACTGGTCGCAGTAGTGTTAGGTCCCGAACAGAGGAGAAAAAAAAGTCATTTTAAGAAACTTTGTCGAAAACGAAAATTTTCTTTCCCTCTAGTGGAAGAAGTTACAGGGTGTGAATAGAGTACAAACGGTAGTACCCCATTTAAAAGCGTTTTTCTACGGTATTTTATTAAAATAATATTTTTTAATGGTTAACAATGTTGTAAGTGCTTTTTTTTCTTTTTTTTTCCTTGATTTGTTTTCCGTGCTGAGCACCAATGCTACCAACGCCAGGGAGGCAGCTCCCACACACCTGGACCCTACCTATCAATCCATTAACTCATGAACCGGGGACCAACGGAGGAAGGCGTTATGCCTCAGAACATCCCGGTGGCGCCGACTGCAATTGAACCCAGGCCTGCTGCTGGAGAGAGAGACAATCACGCTTGTCACTACACTACCGGCGCCACTATTGTAAGTGCTTTAAAAAGGCCCATTTTTTTTAGAAGGAAGCAAATCGCTATCTCTACTCAGCTAAACTCATCCGACTCACTATCCGTCAAATTTATGTTACCATTGTTTTCATTGTCCCTCGGTTGCTGTTGTGTCCTTTTGATGGTTTCTTTTGCTTGTCCTGATGATAGCTCGTTGTTTTGTGCGTTTACTTGTAGTTCTCCACCATCACCACTGTTTGCTAGTGATGGTGAATTAGGGTGTGCGGTGTCGGCGTCGTCTTCAGTATCCGATCGTTAGACGATATTTGTAGTGCGTGTGGAACTAGCTCACCTCTAACGTGGATGGGCTTCTTCCCATCGATTGTACGAGGTACGAAGGAATGTGATTATTGAGATGCCAGAAAAATAATATTTCCATACTTTCCTGCGAATGGAGAGAATGATACCGTACGGTTGCATGCTCTCTTTGATCATCGTGTTTGACCAGGAAGATCATGGATTCGAACGTTAACCGCTTCATCTTCTACGTACACAGGAATTGTTTACTCCTTTTTGTCTCATTTCATTGCGTGCTGTAGATGGTGGGACTTATAGTAGCGCTTGGCTATTGCTTCATCTAACATCTCGACATTAACACAATTCCGAACATGAATGTCTATTGCGTTCGCAATGTTGGACTTCATGCTCCCGTACATAAACTTTTGTACAACAGCTGCATCCGGTCGCTTCGGAAATACACTGAAATCGACTAGCAATTTATTCTCACATTTCTCACCCATCCTTGGAGGAAACTAGCCAATTGTTACGCGGCACATAGCTGACATAAGAATTACGTCTATCTCTCAAGGAGGTTTGGCTGTCAACTGTTCTACAATGTTCTCTGAAGCTCTAAGAACTTCACCGATTGTCTATTGAATTACCTGAATTATACCTGAAAATACCCAACATATACAAAGTTTCTGGAGTATTACCAATTTCAATGAAGTAATGAAAAAATCTCAGAGCTTCTACGTAGTACGAACGTATTTTCATCACGCCAAATTGCTAACTCGATAATAAATTATGGAACCAAGAAAAAAAAATTGCATGGGTATTGTATTGGTGACCTCCTGTGGATTGTTGCTCTATAACTCGAAGATCCGTTCAATATTGAGATGTAGAGAGTTTACTGTATACCTATATGAGTTGTAGATGAAAAACATTTGAAGATTGTATTAAAAATAAGATCAGATTAAGGGTGAACATTTATTAGCTAGAGAAAGCACTGAAACACCAGAATTAGAATATGGCAGTGAAAAAGCATGTACAGCAATCCCTCCACATATGCGGTTGAAATAGCGGGATAAATTGAGGGATTACTGTATAGAAGACATGTTCCTATACATGTTTTTTACACTGCCGTACTCTAACGGAGCTATCAATTATATTATCTCATCGCTTTCTCTAGCTAATAAATGTTTACCTTAAGTCTGACATTGTTGTTAATAAACTGTCTCCTTCACTTTGTAATCGTCAACTACACGCATGAAGTAATAAAAATCTGAGAGATAAGAAATGTGTTTTTTCAAAATGTTTCTAAAATCGGTGCTTCTCAAATTATTTTTATCTCAATTAGTGCCCCCGCCAAAGTAACCATTAAGCCCAACAATGCAAAAAGTGCAATATAGTGCTGATATAAGGCTAGTATAGCAAATTAAAACGGACACGATGGTTACTTCGGTGTGCCTATAAAAGCTTGAAAACCCCTGCCTTAGAAGATATGCGGGAACTATTCTGATTCTTAAAGAAATCCATTCACGTGATTGTGAAATATGGTACTCGGGAGGTGATCAAAAGTATTCGCTGTAAGATACTCGAAACGGGCGTGCCGCACCTATGGTACAATACGCATAAACCATAGATAATTTGCATAAAGAAGCATCCACAACGATTTGCATTCTATCAGCACTGCTAAAGGAGAAATGTGAAACATTACAAAAACTTTTAGTTATTTTACTTTGTTTCTCTGTTCCATGTTCTCCATCTGTTCATTGTCTACCTTTCACAATTTTTACTAGATCACATTTGGCTCATGAACGGAAAATGAGCTCATAGAAAAACAATACAAATCGCCACACCGCGTAAAATTCGAAGCCGCAAATAGTAATACCCATCTACTGTTTTACCGCCGTCGACGAATGGAGTGGAGTACAAATCGAGCAGCAGAGGGTAACGCGTCGCCGTCGCGCGTCGGTTGCGAGGGAAGAGGAGACACTACACTGCTGCAAAGCAAAAGGTAGTAAAGTCGAGTCACCGAATCGGGCACATGATGATCAGCAAGCGTAACGAAAGTGAGTTCCCCTCGCGATTCCGTCCTCTCAATACACGTCGTTTTCCCAGACCCAGCTGTTATGGTTGGGCGGCAAATTTGGGCTTGGAAGTTAATGGTTTTTTTTTGCTGCTTTGTTTGTACTGAAGCACTACCGTAGAACGTGTGTGTGTACTGTTTTCAACGGAATGTAATCGTGTATCGACATTTATTTGGATGGGATGGTTCTCTGGATATATTGTCTTTATTCGTTTTTGTGGGCTTATGTCTTTATTCGGTCAAATAAATTATGCTATATGGGAAGTCGAAATTGATCAAAAGATGCGAAATAATTTGACAAATGATGTTTCCTTACTGGATACTAATGATGTTTCCTTAAACTTTCCATAGCCTAATACAAATTGTTCTTTCTGTTTTAAAAACATGCAGAAATTGATGTTACGCAGATCAAGGGATCCTTCACAAATAACGTAAGGGCTTTTGAGTAATCATTTTAATTAATCATATTGTCGAGCAGATTTGGAACGACCTTCCATCAGTGGTTTCAAGAAAATTAAGCAATAAATTCCAGACAGCAAAAAAAATTATGTGATATTTCATCTTGACAAGCTTGCAAATTTACATGTTTGAAGCAGTTACCAAAAGCTGTAAAATTACATGTACAACTGAATTACATCCTCGATTTTTTATCGTTTGATACATATTACGTCACATGTAATTTTCATTATTTTTTAGTGTGCAGATTTTTCAAGTTAAGCATAAATAAGACACTAATTTTTCGAGATTATAGAAGAAAAAATATCAAAATATTATTAAACGACAAAGTTCAAGTGGTAGGAAACATCATTTAAAACTGCTTGAATGGCGTGATCCATTTTGATATTTTAACCGTTAAAACGACCAACACAACAGCAACCTGACCAATCGTTATCAACAACATCTCAGCATCAAATATAGTTTTCAATTTGATCTCAGACTTTGCTCGGGTATATGGCTGCTTCACTGCTCACAGCAAAAAAAAAATGTAATATCGATCAACGTAATTCAAGGTGATGTATGAAATAATGATGTAATAGAAAAAAGAAGATACAATTTTACATCAATGGATTTTTCAACGTAATATTACACAATCAGCGGAATGAACTCTGTGCAGCTGTTTCGATGAAATATTCAACAACTTTTTTTCTGTGTAGGCTGCACAAACTGACGACACTACTGTCAGGATTTTGACAAATGCACTGAATCATTGAATGGTAACGATAGAATAACAGTGACATTTTGAATGCTGATAATTAGAAAACCTCAATTAATCTACCTATGGTAAGATCTGATCCTTACGTATTGATTTCATGTGTACCCAAAACATGTGTCTACACAGCAAAAAAATAATTTTGATATCACGTCAAAGTGGATGCACTACAATCATGTCGAAAATATGGTGTAATATTACTTGCTAAAAAGGACAAAATTATCATTAATACAATGCATGAACTGACATTACGCTACTTTTACTGCATTTGTTTATTTATGTGGTCATAAAAATTACATGAAATTTTCGACATGATTGTAGTGCATCCACTTTGATGTGATATCAAAATTATTTTTTTGCTGTGTACTGGGTACTTGACATAAACACCATTGCACTGATTTGAATGTTTATTCTACATGTCAATGTAGGGCAAGTAGGTCTATAGCAAAAATCACTTAAATTAACTCATATTTTGTATAAAAATATTTTTTTTATAATAACCTCCTCTGGGGGGAGATTAAACCCTTACATTCCTCCCTCCCTCACCCCATTTGCTATGCCCCTGACTGTCAGCATGTATGATCAATAACTGCTATTCTAAATGCTCGATTTTTTGCTTCTTCTAAAGTGTCGATTTTTTGCTTGTCAATCCAATTTTAATTTCATATTGAAGACATTTTTGAAAGCGATTATATTTCATGTCCAGGTTTTATCTCTAGCACCTAAATAAAATAGCACCTATCGAAATAAATTTAGAGAAAAAGTATAGAATGTGAAATTTAGGATAGGGTCAATTAGAGTACAACTAGTACTAAACAACTGTACAATAGTGGTCCTTTTGTGTTAAATTATAATTCTACTAAATCAAATTTCAGAAAATGAGTGCTGCATTTCCAGTTGGCCTATTTTTGGTGAAAAAGGCACGCAAAGCAATCCAGCAGTGCAATTCCAATTATTGAACACCAGTTTTTTAGACGACCTCAATTGTCCAAATTACCCTACGCCGGATGTTGCATCCAGCAGCCAAAGCTGAGATAATCAATCATTTAGTAATTATTTTGGAAATGATAAAATCTTTTCAAGAGCTATATAAACTGGAACAATGTCTATAGGAATCGTCAGTTGAGTCCATCATCGACGTTAGAACAATGACGAGGTTTATTATTTTGTTGGCTTTCTTCTGTTCCCGTAATCTACTTGTAAGTATGCTATGAAGTGTCAAAACGTGATTTTCTATAACTAATAACATTTTCACACATAGGTAGATGCCGGCGTTCGCTTTTCAAACTTGACAAGTGAAATGAACCCAGAGTATGTCAAAGGTACAATCAACGTCAAAGTTGAAAGCGGAATGTACTCAATTGGCTTGAACTGTGATCTGCTAAAGAAAATCGAAGGAAACTTCTGGGTAAAATTTCAATGCATATAGCGAATAAAAACCGTAATCACCCAATATCCCATATCAATAGGTAAAGCCAGTATTTTCAAAGAAAATTAATGATGCGTATGTGCCTGTAGTTGATCTAATGCTAGACACCTGCAAAACTGATCCCAGTATGGCAGAGAATCCCCTGGTACGATTTATTTCAACGGAAGCGAAGAAGTTTGTGAGCTTTGGTTTGATGTGCCCCTATGAACCGGTGAGTACACCTAAGCCACTAGAGAGCCATAAGTGAATCTTATGTACTAAAGACCCAAGCAAAGTTCAACATCAAAATGACAGCAAATCAAAATCAGATTTTGATATTTTTGATTTTGATTTTAGTATTATAATTTGATTTCAGTTTACGCGATTGAATTAATTTTCAGTGTTGTTTTTTAGTTTGGTTTTTTTTTATAATTTAACCGTCAAAACAACCAAAATGCCAGTAGCCTGAGTAATAATTATCAGTGAAATCACAACATCAAATTTAGTTTTCAATTTGATCTCACACTTTACGATTTACATATTGTTTCGAATTTCTCCACATTTAAAATGAATCTTTTCGGGTTTGAAATTTTAGTGGCTTCCATCCCCGGACTCTGGATATCATTTTGTAAGCTTTATTTTAGACGAATTCTTGCAATATTAGCATTCCATCTCATTGACCTATATACAATTAATTCAAACAAGCGATCAATATAATTCGATACCTAAAAATAATAACCGAACTGTTTGTGACACTGCAAATGTTTCCAAGGCTACCTCTCCTTGCGTATATAGTGTATAATCTAATATTCCTGTATTTCTTTCCAGGGTCATTACACTGTGAATGATTTCACCTTCGAGAATAGCAGCACGTTGATGAACTTTATTCCAAAAGGAAGCTATCACGTGAGTGTCACTACACACCATCAATCTCCCGGAAGTAACGAACTGAACAAAGTGATGAGCTTTTCATTTTACGCCAATGCCGAATGAGCTAACTCGACATCCCACCTTCGTGGAGCGCTCAGCAACATTCAATCAAAATGAAACATCTATATAGAAAATATTGCAATACAGGCCAGTAAATAGAATTAAATGTGGCTGAATCCGTTTGAAGCTTACTCTCTATCCAATCTTTCCTATCCATCGTTGTGTACTTACCTACCTGTTAGCTGGTAGAAATGTATATACACTACCTACCTGGAGTTAAAGTTGATTCAATTAAAATTAATTTATTTTTCCAGACATAATTACGATCAATTTCCATTGCAGGTAAACCCCAAAACTTCGACCATTTGTTTGAGACCTTTTTCGGGCGATTCGATTCTCACTGTGTACACATAAATAAGCTCCGCAAAGGTCCGGTGGCCGTTGAAGAAAATTCAATTATTGGAATAGGACCGAGTCCAATGAGTCTGATCATGGTGTTTATTCCCCTGCAGTTGATACAGGTTCCTGGTGTCCTTGGTGTGGCTCTTGTCCTCTCGGGCGTTATTAATGACTTTTCCATTTAATACTGTCCAAAGCTAAATTGATTTTATTTGTTTTGGAATGTGTAAACACTGAATTTAATTCTGTTTCATTTCAATCAATTTCGATTTTTCCCTATGCCTTTCGCATGTGTGAGCTTGTCGCTATGTCACTCTGAATGGGACCAGTCACAAGATAACATTGTCCTGTGCTGCTCAAAGCTTAGAGCAGATGAGTTTATGCTCGAATGGCAGGTGTAGTAGTAAGAGCAAAGCGTAGCTCATATAAACCATGCGACCGCCATTGGTAGAATATAATATTGTGCTTTGCTTTGATGCTTAGACTATCGTGAAAATATTTGGTCGATGAATACATTTGTGCACATCCTAATAAAAGTGTTATGGTTATTTTACTTAACGACGTGTTCGGGGTATCATCCAAACAATTTGTGGAATAGTTCTTATTCAAATTTAGCAACGAAACCAACCAATGTATGCTAAAAACGGTGGCAACATTTTGTGGTGTGGCCAGAGGTGGTAACGAGACTTTTTTTTTCCAAAAATATGTCACTATGAAAACGAACGGGGAAAAACGAGGAGAATTTTTTTCCCCATACAATTTCCATGACATTTACTAGCTCTGGGTGTGACAATTTGTTTCTGCTGTGACTCTAATTGGGGGCAAAATCCGCAATACGAACATTATATGAAAGGCACCGCAGAATATTCCCATGAGACTATCAAAGCCATTAACGTTGATGGAAAAGAGATTGCATTGGAGGGATACTCTTTTCACACAATGTAACAAACACCTAGAAAAGTGAATAACAATAATAACAAATTCATACGTTTCAAAGGGGTATTACCAAGCCGGAGGCGGCGGGTTAGATTCCCGGTCAGGTCGAGGAAATCTTTCGGGTTAGGAAATTTCTTGACTTCGCTGGGCATAGATTATCATTGTGCTTGTCACACAATTTAAAAATACATGCATTGGATGGCAAAGAAAGCTCTGAATTAATCAAATCCTCAAGGCATTTTCCACAAAGGTGGCGTGGTTTCGCTGTTAGGAAGTAATAAAATCTCCACTTATAAATTGAGAAAAGTGGTAATAATTTGCTTTCAATGCATATTCAGGTAAAAAAAGTGAACGGCAGCCTAAATAAATCATTCATGGACTTTGACGTTCACTTATTTTCCGGATATTATTGTTAAGCAAGCTACAACTTAATAAAAATGATTTTCCCGAAATAGTTTTACCCGCTTTGCTACCAGTCCCCAGAGAGTTCAAAAAATCAAATTTGAGAGAGAAAATTCTCTTTCACGAGCACAATTTCTCAACATACCATGTATTTTGATGACACTCTATTTTTTGTGTATACAAAAACTTCTCTTAAAGCAGACCCCCTTCACTCTTTGGAATTTATAGAGACAGATAACAGCGCCAATAGGTCTTTGACGATACAACGTTGAACTGCAGCGTTGGAAGAAAACAAGCACACCATCATCTATACATGTACGATACGAACCCACAGCACTGAGCGGAGGGTACAGCGCAAATCAAAACACGAAGCGGTGTCATCACTCATCGTCATCACTCAGCATCGGCAGCTTCAGTTTACGATTTCATTCGCCGTCATTGAAAAATACCTTCTTTATAAAATAGAAAAGTAATCATTACTCCAACGTAATTTTCGAATAGCCAAAAGCGTGCAGCGTTGGCCAAGGAAGACGGCATATTTTATTTCGTTTGTTTAGCAATGATTTCGATACGTTGCGTTTTTTTCATGTATACTTCTATGCAACTTCTATTATGTTGAGCAACAGCTTCATAAATCATCAATTCTCGATTACTTTTTCGAAGGGACGTATCTGCATTTATTATTGTTTTCTCAAGCTTTTCTGATGCATATAACGTGGTAATGATTGAAAATGGATGCAATCATAACGAAGTGGGAATCTTGCTATCGCAATATAATGATGATGACCAGAGCTGCCAGGTGGTTTTATAAAAAAATCTGTATCCACTCTATTAAAAAATCTGTATTTTCTGTATTGACGATTTTTTTTTCTTAATTAATCATGTTTTGTTGTTTTACAAATACAGTGCATACAAAATAACCATAAAAAGTGCTTAACCACCTATTCGGGCTACCGTACTAACCATACGGGATATAATTGCGCCATTTGTGATATCGTCCGTACTTATTTATAAGAGTGATATGAAGCCGTTTGAAAATGTATGGAGATTTAAATTTCTATTCATTATCTTCCTGATAAGCAGTTTTAAATGCAAAAAAGTGCACGAGTTCATTACTATTTGATATTTTTAATATAGATGAATACAATTAATTACTTCATTTGTGTGGTAGTTACACCGAAAAGTAGAGAGATGTCGCCCCGCCAGTGCTGGTAAAATCATTTTTGCAGTATGGAGAATATCAGAAAATCCGCAATTTCTTACGAAATACATTTTCAATGCAAGTAAAATGTTTACGAGTACTTGTATTTGTACCATTTTAATGTGCTCGGGCACTTTTCTTGTATTTAACATACATGCTTATATTGGAAATATTCAATTAATACTGTAAATCCCCATACAATCTCAAATCGTTTACTACCAGCTCCATATGCATCCGAAAGCGGTTGGTCCTCTGGTTGTGAATGCTGTCAAAAACACCATAACATGATTAATTGTCGATGGAAATTTGATAGGTTCCCGAGCAGAGGGTGAGACCAAAATGAAAACAAAAATTATGTTGTTTTCATTATTCCTGATAACTCAAATTGATTTCATTTTGATGGAGTTGATGGCTAACAGAACAAAAATGAGAGCTAAAAGATATGCGAAGAATATCAAAATTATAACATACATTGATATTAGTGAGAACTGCTTGATAACTTATTTTGATATAGATTTTTTTTTTCTCAAGCATTTTATAAAAATCTGTATAAATCTGTATTGTAATTTAAAAATCTGTGATAAATCTGTATTCTGTATCGGGTCTGTATTAAGATTAAAAAATCTGTATAATACAGATAAATCTGTATAAATGGCAGCGCTGATGATGACATCGATCATCCTTTTCCCTCGGCTGATCATCAACGTCCACGCTGGCATATGTCATACTGACACCTGTCATTTATTGAGCCCTGGTGGTGAAGTTGGCGGGGGACTCCCAACAGTTTCAATGTGCACTCACGAGATGGCACTGCGATCGCATAAGGGTGGTGTATCCATTGCCTTGTTCGAGGAATTGA
Organism: Ochlerotatus camptorhynchus; assembly: GCF_037179485.1. Lineage (NCBI taxonomy): Eukaryota > Metazoa > Arthropoda > Insecta > Diptera > Culicidae > Ochlerotatus > Ochlerotatus camptorhynchus. The sequence goes on from NW_027041231.1 coordinate 97,453, forward strand.
TTTGTGGGATATCTTGTGAATGAAATATCTTTGCTTAAAGTTACAACATTTTCTAAAATACGCAGAATTAGGTCGGCCAAATTTTAAAATTAAAGTTTTAGTAGAAACTTTATTCTATACCCATCAACATACGAAAGTGAAAGTTTGGTTGAAAGGTTAAGAATTTGCTTGAAATCTATTGAATAGTTATTCAAGTTATCGATCAAAAGTATGGGGTCCCTCTACAGTATGGTTTGTCGGTGTTGTATGTTTGATTGAAGTTTTAGTATACAAAAATGGCAAAATATGGTGAGCCTCAGTTTCAGGTATATCGTCGAAGAATCCTTCAGCTCGTGCCCAAGAGTGGCACCCTCGTTTAAAGAGATTTTCAAACGGTTTCAATTAATGTAAATTCATCCACATAAGTTTAACAAACTTACCTTGTTTTAGCGTACATTCAACGTTATTGAAGGTAATCTAGCTTGTATGCTTCAGGCAAGAGAACATCTATTTACCTTACCAATAAATGCGGAATATAGCATAAGTTTCACAATACAATTTAACAATGGCGCACTTTAACCTGATAATCGGTATCGTATACGCGTCTTATTTTTAGGCACGAATTATTTTTGAAACCTTCTACCAATCCGTTACTGCTAAGCTCACACTTGTCTTTTTGCAATACTGTGATGAAGAGCTTTGAGTGTGTTGGTTTATTTCCTTTTAATTCCGTTATAATTGCTTATCTTTTGACAGTGGTGTTGAGTACTTGGCACTGATGAAGTCTGCAAGTAGTAGACGAAATGAGCGTATATGTCAAAAGATTAGCAATTATAACGCAATTAAAAGGAAATAAACCAACACACTCACAGCTCTTCATAAAGGGATTCCGTTAAGAGGGTCGACAAATTTAAAAGATTTAATACTGTGATTTTTCAACATTATAAATTTGCCACTAGCACAACTTGCCCTTAACGTGGTCAAAACGTAAGAGATAGATCAGCTCGTATCATAAGGGCTACATAACCCGTTTTTACTGTTCCCGTGGTCATACATTTGTTTTTTTTTTTCGTGTGTTACATTTCATTAGTAGCAATGTTTGAATATTATACCCATCTGGTCTACAGTCTTTCAATAGAAGATATAGAACGCATATAGTAAAGGCTGCATTTGTAGAACCGTGGCTTTATTTTTTTTTAATTTTATGATCCATCGTTTTTGTATAAATTAACCTGAAACCTCGAAATTGATTGTTAGAGTGTGATCGCCCACGCACGGGATCCCTACGTTGTGTTTATGATCGTTGTGATAGGAACGGAGATGAAATTAATAGAACACACAGTTTGCTTGACCGTCCTGCCATGGCGGAGGTATTGGCGTTGACGGCACCGTTGAAAAATTTGCTCTTCCAGCAAATATAGACAGTTTCTTATGGGGATTTTCGGTGGAGTGAAAGGATAGTACAAAGTCCGCCATGTTTCACGCACAGTCTGACGTTTGCTTATGGATTTTTTCATAGGAGTAAAGAGCTACAGAGTCGCCGTCAACGCCAATTCGAGTTACTGATATATTGTTTATTTGTATTCGTTTGTATAGTAATTACAGTGGGTAGGGTAGTTGTACATGTAGATGACGTTGCGCAAACAGAGTGTTATTCATAGTAACATTGATTTACAATTAATTTCCAAATCATTTGATAGTGTTTTATCAGGAATATAAAACGTCTAAATAAAGCAAGAATAAATTTATACGATGTAAGGGTGGTCACTGATCACCCCTAGTGGTAAGACGACCACATGATATATCTCGTAATCCTGCCGACATAGAAGGTTACTCTCTTTGGCAAAGTTGTCCCGTTGATGAGAGGACAGCATTAAGCTATATCTTTAGATCTTGATCATCTAGGAAGTTTCCGTCTTGGGAAAAGTTGTTTATCTGACCAAGGCCTTCCAAATGGTTCTCTAATTAGTTCAGAATTCTCTTACTACGCAGAACTACGTAGATATCCAGATCATCTAGAAAGCTAACGTCTTCGAAAAAGTTGATCATGTGATTGAAACCAGTCGGATGGTTAAATTAGTTTAGTTCACAATTTTCTCACTACACGGTGCTAGTATGTGGATTTATGAAAAAGAAAAAGCTCTGCAATTACTAATGTTATGGCCTACACCAACACTCTGGTAGCATCGAAAAGCGTCAGTAAGTTGATGCCGTGTATATTGATTTCTCTTATGCTTTTGATAAAGTTACCCACGATGTTGCTATCACTAAGTTGAGCCACCTGGGTCTACCTCCGTGGATCGTTCGCTGGTTGAAATCATACTTATCATCCAGGAGGGTCACTTTTGATTTCCATCGTCAATATCTTCCTAATAACAATTGAATCATACAAATTAATATTACTAATCACAATCGATTTGAGCATGTTTCTATTATGGCAACATGGTATTCTTTTTTGGTAACACAGAAATTTTAATTTTGTGTCAGTATTCAATTTCTGATTTTTAGTTTTTAGTGTTTATGATACATTTAATGAACGGTACTTTCAACATTAAAATCATTGCTGTTGTTATTAACTTGGAAAGTTTAGAACGAGTAAAGTTGAATCCAGCTACCGACCGCAAAAGCAGGATAAGAGTTTTTACTCCCGCTCTTTGTGGAAACCGAAGAGGCATATTGTGGCTAGTTGCTGTAAAGTCCAAGAGGGGGTTGATTTCGGATCCCTAGATGGTTTTAAATAAACTTGTTTTCAGCTTGAAGCTCGATAATCGAATGCGAGCTCTCAGTGTTGTTTATTTGCTTTTGTAACTTTGATAGCGTTACAAGTATTACTGATTCGTTTTCCAGTGGGTAATATCTTTTCAGATCTAACGTTTCATTTGTTATCTTCGACATTAGACGAGTACACTTCAACTCTTCCCTCTTTAAGAAAATGTAATCTAACATAAAGTACAATCATTTTTTATGCTTATACTCAAAGATTTCGATTTGACATTAATCAAATTTCGTGCTGAATATTTCGAATACACCGTTATAATTTCAGTTAAGAAAAGAAGTTTTACAATTCACCTCGAATGAACTTTCGTTCAATTATTTCATTCAGAATGTTTAACTATAAACGAAATCCTTATCATGTTTTTCCTTACGCGCTCTTTTTGATCTTCTAGGCTCCCCCAACGCTTTATCCATAAACGTTAGCTTGCGCTTTCGCATCGGTTTCACTGGAGGATCAGGACTACTCCCGCTTCCATACTGATCGTCGTGGTCTTGTACTGTTTCGATTTCCGGTCTACCTATCAAAGTCGTCACAGTCGGTCTAGTAGGGGAATCCAGTGCCTTAGGAAATCTAAGTTGACTTCGGTGCGCCGTGGTTGGTACGTTTCCAATCATGATCTGGAATGTGTTTTTAGAAAGTTGCATTAGATGGTTACCTTAAATCCATTTGGCAGGAAGGTGAGGATTATGATTCTTGTACCATAGCACATCTCCTCCCATCAGATTGTTAAAAGGATCTATTGCCAAGTAAGCATCATTGTTAATCTTTAAACTATCATCATTTGTTGTTGTTTGTGTTTGAGACAAATGCCTTTTATTATGTTTTTTTGGGTTGATTAAATCAATGAGTTGCTTAGGTAAAAATTAGAAAATGTTCTCAGATGAAAATCTACCATCCTCCGTCAAACAGTTGTTTCTATAATTAAACAAAAATAAATTAATCTGATCCTCCAATTCTATAATCGCATATTCTTGATCCAATAGGAACTTTTTTAGCACATCTTTAACTGTTCTTACAAGCCTTTCAGCCTGCCCATTGCTAGAAGGATTATAGGGAGGACTTTTCATCACTACTATTCCTTGACTTTCTAAAAATTGTATGAATGCATGAGCATTGAACGGAGGACCATTGTCCGAAACCAAAACATCCGGCAAACCGTACCTTGCAAAAAATTCAACTAGAACTTTAAGAACTTTTCCACAATCTGTACCATTTCTCATCCATTCGACTTCAAGCCATTTGGAAAAACTGTCAATTATCAGTAAAAATGTCCGGTGTTCAAAGAAAAAAAAATCAATATGTATCCTACTGAACGGTCTTAAGGTTGGCGTCCATTGAGACGTAACTTTTGGCTTTGACACTGTTGCCATACTGTTGCAAACATCACATTGTGAAACGAAACATTCTGTGTCTTTGTTCATACCGAACCAATATACCGTGCGCCTTGCAAGTTGCTTCATCTTAACGATTCCAGAATGGTTAGCATGTAATAGTTTTAAAATTTCTTTTTGAATTTGTTGTGGTATAATAACCCGGTCTCGGTAGAGTAAGCAGTCTTCAACCATTTCCAAATCATGCTGATTAGAAAATACATCTATAAAACACTTATCCACTCGTTTCGGCCAACTATTCTTCAAGTATGATATTATATCTTGCAGAAACTTATGAACCTTTGTCAAATTTGCAATAATGGCATGATTTAATGGGAGCTCTTTGCCGAAATTTATACTTCTAATAACTTCAGTATCATACTCTACGGGGACCAACTGTTCAAAAGGGAATCTGGAACAGAAGTCCGCATTACCCATTTTTGCTGAAGGCCGGTATTGAATTTCATAGTCATAAATTGATAATTCTAGAATATATTTTTTCGTGTTATGAAAATCGAATGCTTGCCCAGTTTTCCAAAAATTGCAACTAGAGGCTTATGGTCAGTAAAAACTGTAAATGTTTGGCCATAAAGATACTTGAGGAATTTTTTAATCGTGCAAACCAGAGCTAATGCTTCCAAATGAAGAATAGGGTATGATTTTTGAGCATCATTTAACGTAAAAGAAGGAAAACAAATTGGTTTTTCTATTTCATATACAATATGAGCAATTACTTCTCCAAGTCCATATCCAGAAGCATCAGTTACTACAACTATTGGCTTTTTTGGGTCATAAAACTCCAAAAATTGTGTTTCCAATAGTGACTTTTTGCTTTCTTCAAATGCTGTTTGACAGTTGTCACTCCATGCGAATTTCACATCATTTCTTAAAAAGTTGTACAGATAATAAAGCTTGGATGACAGATTTGGAATGAATTTGTTGTAATAATTGATTAAACCCAAAAAGGATTTCAATTCTGTCACGTTTTTTTGGTACCTTCGCATTCTGTATAGTTGAAATCTTATCTTGACACGGCAATAATCCTTTATCACAAATTACGTGTCCCAAATATGTAAGTTTGGTCACGAAGAATTTACATTTTTCCCAATTAACTTTAATGTTTGCGTCCGATAAACGTTTCAACATCTCTGCCTGCATTCATTTAAATCTTTTCCCGCGATGAGAACATCGTCCAAATAGCAATAAACATAATCAATCCCTTCTAACACCTAATCCATGATTTGTTGAAATATAGATGCACTCGAAGAAGCCCCCTGAGGCAATCTATTGTACACATATAATCCTTTAAAAGTGTTTATAACCATAAAACATTTGGACCTTTCCGACAATGCCAACTGGGTATAAGCCCCTTCTAGATCGAGTGCACAAAAAATTTTGCATCCGGCCAAACTCGCAAATAAATCTTGAGCTACTGGTAAAGGGTAAGTATTAGGGATATTGACTGAAACCTTGCAGTCTATTACTAAACGAATTTCATTATTTTTTTATGACAATTATCGCTGGAGATGCCCATTCACTAGTCTTGATTGGGGTAATTACCTTTTCTCTTTCCAATCTATTCAAATAGTCAATTAGTTTATCCTTCAACTTGAATAACACCGAGCTAGTCCCGACTGAACCGGGGTTTACAATGGTTAGAGGGGAGCAAGTATTTCTAACCACTGTAAAACCCGGTCCAGTCGGAAAGAGCAGGATTCTGTTCGGACTTTATGCAGATGATATTTGTTTGTTTTGATCGATTATCTTCTTCTTCCTTGGCATTATTACATCTCAACTGGGACTTCACTCTGGCCCTCAACTTGAGTACTTTCACAGTTCTGAATTAAGAGCTTTCTAAGCCTGTACTCTATGCCCATGACTAATATCTCAGCCGCCTCCAGCATGGTCATTCTTTATAACTGCGCCTTAACCGACTGAGGTAATAAGAGAGGCCCCTTGATTGATTATATTAGAGCTATTGCCTGTCCCAATGGATTAAAATACCGTAAAAAGGGATGTAATTGATCAGCGGGGTGAATTTGATCATTGAAATTTCTTATTTATTTGCTTCAAGTGTAATATTTTTTAGTTTAAGGGCCTAAAAATTCATCCTTGTTCAGCAACCTTTCACATTAAATATATGACCACAATAATGCGAAACTTCAACGCTCAAATTCATCCCGCTGATCAATTACACCCTGTTTTAGAGTACCTCTACTGTTATTATTAATCTAATGAACTGTTGTGGAATTTCCAAATAGGTTTCGGTAGATGAGATTAAACTCCATCTTTTGTAAGCAGATTAGATCAAAACTGCATCCTCCCAAATATCGTGAAAGTTTGTAACTATCAATGAAATAGGGTCTTGGGGTGGGGCAAAAATGCAACCTTAACAATTTTACCTTCTATGTATGCCAAATAGTGGATATTTATAGGAGTCTCTACACCGCAATGTAATGCAAGTTAAATCTCGTCAAAAGTTGTTTACGATTTTTTCAGATGACGTCATCTAAATCTTTTTTTAAACTGCAATAGGGCAAGAGTGCCAACCGCTATGAGGCAAAAGGGACATGCGTCTTAAATTGAGTGAAATCTATTAATGCTTGTTTATAAACATAACCTTTTGATTATTAATCATGCTAGCAAAAGCTGTTATTGTTTACTCGATTTAACTATTGAATTTAACAATATTATTCAATACATAACAAATGAGCTACTACCAATGAATTCAAATGAAAACTATTGTTGTTGATATATTAGGAAGCTGGTTTGGCCTAATTTAGTGAAAACAAGCTTACCGAAGACTTAGATGCTAAATTATGCAGATTGTTTGACATTTTAGTATAATTTTATTCATAATTATAGGGTTGGAATTCTTGCCCCGTGTAAGATGATTTTTCAGCAAATATAGGGAATATTGACCTATTCTTTGTTATTGACGTTTCAATTATTCGTTATAAATGATGCCTCAATGCAGGAGTTGTAGGAAACAATATTTTGAAATTTGAAAATCCTTATGTTATGATGTCTAATTATTATATTGTGCTATTCACACCAAACTGGACTAATAAGCGCGTTTTCACTTACTTACACGGTGCACTTACTCCTTGGCAAGTAAAGGGTGTCCACGATGAAATTGCCACACACAAAATTGATTCGCAAAATTCGAGTTTTCATTCGATTGCCAACAAATTTTCAGGGATTGAGAAATAACTATTAAACTTCATTTTACCATTTTACTCGTATTTTATTTACAGTCCATACGCAAATGCCCGCACCTTGGCCTTAACCCCGGCCATAAGATTCTGCACAACCTGTGAATCAACCGTTTTTTGCATGTAAACCCATACTTTCTTCAGTTCCTCGACTGTCTTCACTACCTTAGGTCGTTTAAGAAGGTGCTGCTTCATAATCGCCCAGTACTTCTCGATGGGGCGGAGCTCCGGAGTGTTGGGAGGGTTGAACATTTTCGGCACGAAATTGACCTTATTGTCCGCATACCACTTCAGCACGTCCTTGGAGTAGTGGCATGAGGCCAAATCCGGCCAGAAGATTGTTGGGACGTTGTGGGCCTTCAGGAGAGGAAGCAGCCGCTTCTGGAGGCTCTCTTTTATGTACACCTGTCCGTTCATCGTGTCCTGGGTCACGAAAGGTGCACTCCGCTTCCCGCACGTGCAGATGGCTTGCCAAACCAGGAATTTCTTCGCAAATTTGGACATCTTCTGAGTGTGGACAAAACTTCGGCTTAGGTGCAGCTTCTTAGCCACATCCCTAACGGAGGCGTTCGGATTTCGGTTGAAGGCCCCAACTACGCGGTTGTGATTTTTGGTGTTGTACGGAATACTTTTTCCTTCACTTCTGGGCTTCCGATCGGTGGTCAACCGTTCCTCGAACCGCTTAATCACTCGCGACACCGTGGAATTCGCGATTCCCAACGTTTTAGCGATGGCACCTCGTAGGCTTTTTTGAAAATGGGCTTTTCAGATTTAATTACCAAATCGGCTTGAAACCCTTTTATAGGCACAAAAAAATCTTTTAAAAATGCTTTAGAAAATTTTCTTCTAATTTCTTCCACTTCGTTTGTTTGATTTTTCATAAGCATATTGTTCACCATTAAGGAATTTGAAAAAAATTGCCTCCAGTTTTAAAAGAAAACATCCAACCAAGTTCTTCCATTAAAGGGATAAAATCGTTGCTGCAATGAAGTACCAACAACTGAAGTTGAGTTTTTAACCCATTAAATTCAACTGATACATTTGCTTCCAGTTCAATTTTTAGTTTTTGACCATTAACCACAATCAACTGTTTCAGCGGAATATTAAAACTTGAAAAGTACCTATCTTTACTGATCACGGATACCGAGGACCCACAATCAATCTCCATACGTAACATTTTATCCTCAACAGTTACTTCCACCACACACGGTTCATTAATTTATTTTTAATTGATGAGACAGACCATCATGCACTCTAATTCACCTGAAGTATCCGGTTCATCAAATTGCTGATATCACCATCTACACTGGGTCCGGAATTGAATGTGTTTACTAGGTTAATCGTATCTCTCCTCATGTTTTTTAGCTTAAAACATTTCCGCTTAAGATGCCCTTTGACACCACAAAAGTCGCATACGATGTCACTATAATTGGGGCGTTGCCTATTTTCCTCCTGTTTCCATTCGCGTGGCCGAAATTTATCATTTTTATAGGCTTTTTCGCGAGACCTTTCTCCAAAATTCTGTCTATAATCCGAGCTATAACCTAGCCTGCTCTTTATTAGTCCTCTGAATGAGGGGTTTTGACCACCCGAGTGACCTCTTCCACCATTTGCTAATTGAAAAGTGTTTGCTAACTTATTGAGAGCGTAACCACCTGTTCCTGATCCTTGATTCCTCAAAAAAGCAACCTGATCCTAACTATTAGCTACAGGTCATGCGAGGCCCCTGTTGTTTGCTTCTGCCATCTCCCATGTTGCTATCAATCGTTCTCCGACTCAAGGGTTAAGTTTTCATCGCTCAATAGCCTTTGACGAAGAGCACTATCTCTTAATCCAGCTAAAATTCTATCCCGAATTGCCAAATTTTTTAAATTCTCTAAGGTGCAAAATTCTGCCTGCAATTTCACAGACAAAATAAAATCTTCTACGGATTCATCCGGTTGTTGGACCCTATTATTGAACTTCAACCGTTGGATCAAGTCACTCTCTTTTTATCCAATCTATCTTGAAGCTTTTTTTGTCATTTCTGCATAAGTAAGTGAAGCTACAGTGCTCGTTGGAATTTTCGAAAAAAATATTGGCCCTCCTAGCGCCACAAAATAGCCTTTCTTCATAACATCTTCAACCTTGTTAATGGCGAAAAACTGTTCTATGCGCTCAAACCAGTCCGAGAAAGACGTTCCCTTACGATAGGGTTCGATTGTTGTAGTTATGCTTGATTGTGGGTTTGGTTGGGCCATTTTGTACTGAACAGAAAATAGAAATGCCTCAATTAATAATTTATCACCAAACAAAAAGCTGGGCGTATGAATTCAAATGAGGCTTTTAAATGCTAATAAGGTAAAAAAAAATACCGACTCACCCGATGTAACTACTTGTACGAACACCAAATGCCAGCTTCTCCCAACCGCGTAATCCTTGCTGTAATCTGTTGCTCAAAGGGAACGAAGAACGACCAATAAATCTTTCGCTCCCCGAGCAGAATGGCGAAAAGCTATCTTCGTACCGATAACAATTGGTCACAGAACCACGGCGGGAATTTGCATCCGGAACACCGCAGGAAGTCGCGCCCAAGCTTGATCCATCGCTTCACGTCTTATGAGCTGGATCCGCATCAAAAAAAAAGTTAAGTTACAAGCAACTAGTTACAGCAACTAATAACTTGATTTACGCCGCTCGTCTTAGATCTCCTAGTTCCACTTTTCCACGTAACTTCCCGTATACTACTTCGCACACTACCGATTTTACTCGTCGCCAAATTGTAAAGTCCAAGAGGGGGTTGATTTCGGATCCCTAGATGGTTTTAAATAAACTTGTTTTCAGCTTGAAGCTCGATAATCGAATGCGAGCTCTCAGTGTTGTTTATTTGCGTTTGTAACTTTGATAGCGTTACAAGTATTACTGATTCGTTTTCCAGTGGGTAATATCATTTCAGATCTAACGTTTCATTTGTTATCTTCGTCATTAGACGAGTACACTTCAGTTGCCAGTTGGAGTTTCGTGCTTTTTTGGCTGGAGCTCATTTCAATGAAAATCCGAGTTCTCTCGCAATATCTTGATGACTACTTTCAGAAAACGTTTAAAGTTGCCATGGGAAAATGTACGTAGCTGCATGGCTGTTCTTCTTCCGAACTTGCACGACATTGATATCGTCCAGTTTTCCCATCTGATCCTATTATATGCTCAACCACATTCAGGACAATATCTATTTGCAGAGATTTTTTAGCACTCATGGTGATAAATTATGTTTCGAAATGATGATATTGAAACTCGCGATGCTGATTTTCGATTTTATCACACGCTTTGTTTTGGACACTTTAAGAATGAATATTTGAGTATTTGACAGATGGACGAATTGAAGCGAAAGAGAGAGAATTTGGATGGTCAAGTAACCCAGCGCGAGTGACAAGAATTTACTAAACCCAAAGAGTGACATCTATTTTAATTACCCAATCAGTCAAACATGACATGGTGAGCATGGAAATTCTTACTGTCAAAGAAAGCAAAGGGAGAAATAAATGATGTGAGTATTTGCAACCTTGTTAAAATGTATCACGTCGAAAAATATCGATCTTGGGAAGGGTCTTGATTTTGGCAACATGGTATTCGTTTCCGGAAACATAAAAATTTAAATTTATGTTGCAAAGCTTTTTTTAACAAAAACTTTTCAATATTTGATGAAAGAAACACTCAGGGAATATTTACTCTTATTGCTACGGTATTTGTTCACTCAATTTTAACATATTGAAAAAGATCTCAATTTAAGTAGCTGTGCTGGTAAATCCCAAATTATTGTAGATGCTGCAGCTGTGGTAATTTTGGTATCTATTAAAATTAATGACCATAGCTCTTGACTTATCTTCAATTTTTAGGGCTATTATTATCCGGACCTCAAGAATTTCATAATCATTTTTTCTTTCTATGTATGGACGCTACCATCGGACATTCATCAGGCCGGCTACTTTGAACTGACATTGCAATGTTACATTAAAATGCCCCAACATTTACGCTTACTACAAACTACACGGACAGGATATTAATCCTGTATAGCTATGCTTTCATATACAGAGCTATCGTTACTCAAGTACACTAAAATACTTTTGGATTCAAAATAGCAGCGGACATCGGTTTACAGACCATCGCACAGTGGGACGAAATCAAAAATAGTGGGACATGACTATTTGCGACGAAACTATTGATTGTTGCATTTTGATGTGTTCTGGAATATTTCTTTATTTTTTAAGTACTTTATTTATTTATTTATTTCGTCAACCAAGGTAGACTAATAAAAATACATATACAGTTTTTTTTCTAAAAAATAAAAAAATAAAACGCTCTGAATGAAAATGTTAAAAGTACAATTTTGTCTTAAATAAAAATTCAGTGTCTGCTTTCCTATTTTTCTTCTAATAAGTTATAATTCCGTATGGAGTTGAATTTTGTTTTAGTTTATGTGGAGACATTAAAAAGTCAATGGTTTCACAGTATTGTTTTTAAGAGGCCATCATGCGGACCATTAACCACATTTTGTATAATTTGTGCGATTATGGCAAATAAAATTCGATTTTGGAGTTCCGCGTAGGTGCACAGAAATTTAATTTTGAATAAATTCAATGCGCTGCGAAACAATATTGTTTATAAGTGAAACCATTGCTCTTTTAATGTTTGTATGTTTACTATATAAGCATGCAGCGTGCTTCATATGGTACAAGAGGAAATGATGTCCAACATAATTTACCAAGGGCGTACATTATAAATTATTTTTGTAGTGATTCTAATCTTTCTTCGTGCGTGATTGAAAAAGGAGACCATACAATCACAGACAAACAGACATAACACTGGAAATTTGTTCATCGAACACGCATTTATCGGTCAATTTAAATGTTTTAGTTAGTAGTATCGCCACCTGTGGCGCGCATAGTCAATAACCCTTGCGTTTGACGTTTACACACTACCGCCATCTGTTCAGCGTACTACCCATCACAGTATACTCAACAGATGGCGGTTTTTTTTAGCGACGATGTTTTACATTGAAAAATGTTCAATGTGTTATGTATGTTTGTCTGTGATACTTAGCTACAATATTCCAGAATTTACCTCATATTTGCAATCTATAGTGTTTAAATTGTGTATGGGACCTGAAAGTTATATCACAAGCGCTTGATAAAGCTTAGCATGTTATGTTGCCCTGTGAATAATTGTTAGGTAATGCATAAAATAGCATAGCATAGCATAGATCCAGTTGCATAAATACGGAGGTGGTACGAGCTCTAATCTGTTGTTAAGAAGAAGACCCACCTCCATCCGATACTGTTAGGTAGTAATTTAGGATTAATCATTACCTCTTAGATAAAGGATGTGTTTTCTTCCAACAGACTACAACAGTCCTGGCCACGTCCTTGCAACTGATGGGGATGGGAATGGAATGTTAGTCCGACATTTACTTAAGAGAGATGCAGAGAACTCTACGACTCCTCATAAATGTCACGGGAAGGCTGAATTTAGTTAGTGTTGAGGGTAAGCCGTAGGATACGCTCAGTCTACAGGAATATTATTATGTAAATATGCATTAAAGATTATTGGTTTGTACGATACATGATTTGCACGATCCTTTTGCGTTTTTATATCGGAAAAATTATTTGTTAAAACACACAAAACATGAAACATATAAGATACAAGTAAGCAGTTGATAACCAATACAAAAAGTCATAGTTTAGAATATGTGATCCGATTTTAAATTCAAATCACTGCCAATAAATTTTCCATTGCCCTGGAAAATTAGTATATTTTAATTTATTAAAATGTCCAACAAAAGGCTGAAAATAATCTAAAATAATAGAAATCTGATCCAAAATTGCTTTCCGTCATCAAATTTGTTTTGCTGTTTTCGGAATAAATGAACGATTTGCGTAATATTTAAAGTTTTAAAGCATTACCATTTATGGGGTTTTTACACTTATGCTTTTTCACTAGCGCTAATGAGCCAGCTGCTATCAATAAAGCTCACCAGCATAATGTAAACAGGACATCAGCGTCTACCAGCATGATATTTCAGGAGCAACTTAAATTCGTGCTAGTTTGCTAGTACACTAGCGGTAGCAAATCCGGGCAGATGTAAACACCTTATTAGGGAGTACACTGTTGATGTTAGTGTTTACTTTACTTTAAAAAAAGTAAACTTCAATAAATACGAAGCAAGGCACTAGTTACCAACTGGCATATTTTTTCCGTGTTGGGTATTTTGATCACTGCGACCAGTACTTAGATCAATTGTGATATATTCCCCGTTTTAATATTGCTTTATCAGCATGTCGTATCACCATTTTATGAAGCGACCGACATAGACTGACCGAAAGCATTTTACCAGTCAGGTATTACATTTCGAATGAATTACACTACTTGGCTGGGAACTGAATTCCAAATATCAAAGGGTTCTGTCAGCCCCTTATCCAGAAAAATACGCCTCTTACTGAACATTGCTCTACAAGAGCATAGCAGGTGTTCAGAGTCTTCTTTTTCTATGCCACATAATCGACACATGTCATCTTGATGTTTTCCTATTAGCTTCAAGTGATATTTACATGGACAGTGCCCTGTTATTAAACCAGTGTACATACTGAGATCTTTCTTTGATAGTTCCAGAATTTTGCTAGTCATTGAAATGCTTGGATTAATAAACCGTTTTGACTGCCTAGCAATGAGAGTGTTGTTCCAATTGGTCTCCACTTTCATTTTACCCATTTCTTAAACTCCATTTTAAGAGAGCAAGCAGAAACTCCACTGAATGGTTCTGGTCCTATAAAGTGTTGAGATGATCCAAGCTTAGCTAGTGTGTCGGCTTTCTCATTCCCTTGAATTCCACAGTGACCAGGAAGCCAAAATAGCTTCACTTGGTTTTGGCAGGCCAAGTTTTGGAGTGACTTTGCACATTCCCATACAAGTTTAGAATTACATGTTGCTGATTTCAAAGCATTTAGTGCTGCTTGGCTATCAGACATAATGCAGATATTCGAATGTCTATAATCTCTACGCAAGCAAATTTTAGAACATTCAAGAATTGCTTGGACTTCTGCTTGGAACACGGTAGGCCAGTAGCCCATAGATATTGAGATATTCATACCTGGACCTGTAACCCCTGCCCCTACACGATTATCCAATCTAGAGCCGTCTGTATAAAAGACAATTGATCCTGGACGACTGTTTGGTACCCCATTGTCCCACAAATCGCGATCCGCATCTGCTACATTGAAAAGACGATCGAAGTGATATTTTTTCTTCATCCAATATTCATTTGTAACACAATAGAATCAATATTGAACATTTTTAGGATGCTCATATGTCATCTACGATCACTTTCAAGGAAGTGCTGTGACCGTTGGATCCTTAATGCACTCCTTTCGACTTATAATTGAATAAATTGATGCAAAGGAAGCAGATAAAGTAGAGCATTTAGTGCCGGTGTGCTGCTCATTGCACCAGTTATTGAGAGAGTAGCTACCAAACCAATGATGCATAGGTTATTCTGGGTCTAACAATCCCCATTTCCTACCAAAAGTTTTTTTTTACTTATCCAAAGAGCATTTGTGCCTTACTAATGACTTACTCTAGATGCGAATTCCAATTTAGTTTGCTGTCAAGAGTAACTCCCAGATACTTGACTGTGTTTGAAAGTTCTAAAATTATTCTTTTCAGTTTAACTGGCATATTGTTATAGTGTTGATATATATATTTTTAAATGATTTTAGATTCGCATTGGTCAAATACTTATTAGTTCAAAGTGTCAATAATTATATAACGGTTTAGCAGCCCTTTCCAGAATGTAAATAATACAAGAGATACATATAATGAAAACTTTGTATCACAGAAACAATTATTACAACCTGAGCATCAGCTGAAAAAAATAATCATTAAGAAATGGATTAACAATCAACGGTTTTATTTCCACTAAATACTGCCAACTAAAACATTGGACCCATCATTGGTATACATTTGTTGAAAACTAGCACGCTAATTACATTTAAATATTTATACGTGATTTATAAATATAAAGTTTGGGTGAATTAACAATTAAACTGGTATCACTGAAAATAAGGTTCCTATAAGGTTTTGCACTGCCGGGGTTAACCTCAATCGGAAGACAGCTCAGTGGTACTGTTTACGTGAACTAAGTCGATTTTTTTCTTGGGTAGATTTTCTCGATATTTTTTTCAGACTGCAGTGAGATGAAAACCACACTTCTGCAATGTCATCGATTAACATCCTTTCATCACGCATTTGCTCGACAATTTTTCAAATTAAAAATCGGAAATTTAAAAAAAAATCGTAATAAACTTCTAAGTACTTGTAAAAAATACCACTGAACTGCCAAAAAGGTTCAGACGATAAACACTTAGTTGATTTGTGACGTCACGCTGCAGTATCTAATACCATAGAGGTAACTCTAAAACTAGTAGGTCCCGAAGGAACGTTCTCAACTCTGGTACTATATTCGGTCCCAAGCTAATCGATGCACCCCTCGAAACATAGGAAAATCCACGAACCCCTTGACTAGAATGGGGTACGTTAATTGATTTCCTTGGTACCAATAGGCTAGTCAAGTAGTGAGCCAATTTAAAATCGTTAGTTTCCACCGGTTGCTAATACCCGAGTAGCACACTTCCGTTAATAAAAGTTGCAGCAACTTGTTTATGACTGAAATAAGTCGTAAAGAAGTTTCTACAACCGATATGTGACAAGCGTGCTACTAGAGTACTCTGCTGCTGTCATATGGTGAATTTGTTTTTGATCCAGTTCCAACCTGGATCGGGTATCAAGATTGAGTCTGTTTGTTGCCTTTCAAACGTCAGTGTTACGTTTGTTTTTGTAACCTGGCTTGGGTTGAGGAACGCACTGACAATAAGATCGGGTTCGCACGGGATGGAGCTGGTTCCAACCTGGATAATAAACAAATTCACTAATAGTTTAAGCATGGGAAGTTTATCACGGTTTCACAGTTTCTGTTGTTTCATCTTCTTTCGCATAGCGCAATCTCACGGACACTAAAATCCAACATCCATATATAAAAATGAAGCAGAAGAAGAACCAAAAAGGTATCGTGATATCACAAATACTTAAAAAGGTAGCGCGCGGTCTCAGGCACACTTTTGTGCATCTGGAGAACTCTATAAATCCAAATGAAATGCCTCTACCGATTATAGAGTTCTTCAGATGCACAAAAGTGTGCCTGAGACCGCGCGCTACCTTTGTAAGTAGCTGTGATATCGTGATACCTTTTTAGATCTTCTTCTTTTTCTTCATTTTTATATTAGGATGCTGGATTTTAGTGTTCGTGAGATTGCGCTTGGAGATCTCTATACGTCAAAAAGCTCAATTCCTGCACACACTCATACTAATGCAATCTCATTCGGTTATGACAAAAAAGTTTTCCTACACCAGGTGCGGGATGTGCATTCAAATAGACCTACTGGTGATACATCAATAAGATGCAAATAGGTAAGGCCCACTGAATTTGTCGTCTCTTTCATTCTCCCGCTGTTTAAATGGTTGAAAGAGTGTGGCGTCAAACTCTGTCACCCATTTCAACAGACGGAGAACGAAATAGACGACAAATTCACTGGGCCTCACCTGCTTACACTCATGGATTTTCCATATGTGAATTCAGCTCCAAACATCATCAAACCATCGTTGCATGTTGTCGTTAGGAACCAGTTATGCGAGCTAGGCGACGATTGTTCGTATTACACTGCATTACACTATTAAAGTTTATTAAAATACTCAAATGCATATTAAATTACACTTAACGTTTGGGTTTACCCTTTTTCACCCTCCTAAAAGCAAAAAGAAGAAGGAGCAGTGTCATTTCCACGTTTATATAGGGTAAGAAGGTATGAAAGCGCCCCCCCCCCTTCCATGAGCAAAACTCCACTTTTGCACATTCAGGCTTAATGTAAATACAATACTGATGGGCAATCCAAGTGTTTAATGGGACAACTCTGCTGTACGTAAGCGTGAACAAATTTCTTTTAAGTGGATGGATGTTTATCAAAATAATGTCTTGACTATGTAGGTATAAGAATCCAACATATAAATGTTTGTGTTTTACTGGCCCACTTTGGAACTCCCCTAAGGTTTCTTTTTTTTTCTATTGAAGTTAATCAATGGGCTTCCAATGTGAACATTAACTTTTCCCGTGAAGATAAGATTTTGTTTCTATGATTATTGTGACATAAAGCTGAAGCTAAATTATTTAGGATTCACTTGCAGGTACACTTACAAGAGAAAATCGATTGTTGTACGTACTCCATAATCACTCAGTAAGCAACTAATTTCAAACTTTAACACAATAAAGGCAAGTACTGCGATAAAAAATAATAATCAGTATACTATCATCCTTCTGCAGTAAGATGATACAACGGTATCATTAATTTCGAGTCACGTTTCTTATAAACAGCGTTGGAAAAATAAATTGAACAAGTAACGATCGGAAAAACAAAACAGCGAACTCACCACGCGGCCAAAGCACCACACCACACAGCAGGACTGGTAAAACGACACGATGGATACCGGATGGAAAAACCGAATTGAAGAAGGCAAATAAATCACTCACTTCTTTTGTCCTTTCGATAGCTGCCATTTCTTGGAGCAATTTTTCTCTGGTTTTCAATTTCTTATCCTCTCCGGTTGGCAGTCAGTATACCCATAGCCTGTCTTTGTAAGCTCTCTGGAGTCCGTCTTGGCTTACATTCATTTAGCAAACCATTTACTTCACAATATATCTTAGGTGACGCGGAAAAAATGTGTGAAAATAAATGAAAATAAATTACCGTCGGCGAATTTCAACCAAGAAGTCATGATTGTTTAATTGATTTACGATTCTAATGAGACACTGTAATAGATTTTCGTTTCTCTAATGGATGATCTTATTGTAAACGTACTGCTGGAAATAGATGAAGTATGCGAGAATTCAAAAAAATGCATTTAATAAGGAGGACATACCGTGAAAAAAAAATAGTAAACATAACGGATTGGTCAGCTGTATTAGGGTTTCCTACAAAAGTTTTGATCAATTTTGAACAATAGATGATATTATACGTTTTATCAATTATGACTAAAGAAACTGATAAAAATATGTTCTAAAGCGTTAAATAATGAAATAATTTTAATCACCTACATTAAGGTGAAAGTGACCTAGATAGTAAATAAACATTTTAAAAATAGTTTTCACTGAGCCATCATTACAGATTGCAAAAAGCTCTTGTCGATGTTGTCCAGATTTGTTTTATGAAATTTTATTTTCCGACTAGGTTACTTTCACCTTAAGGGCATGTGATACATCAGGTTATTCCGTATATTTTGCTTCGAAACGGAATTACCCGGAATTTCGCGGAATATTTTGAAGCTGCTTTGCTTGTTTTTTGTTTCGTTTCATTTCGCTAAGAAGTAAAAATTTCGAGGAGGGGAAATGGATGTAATGTCGGCCTAAATGCTCCTAATTTGGGCCCATACATAAATTTCGGAATTTCCATTTTTAATGTCTCAATGACGCGCTCATCTAGATAAAATTGATAAATAGCAGATTTTTAGCGATGGACCCAATCTTAGTTCCATAGGCCAACATTAGAGCCATTACCCCTATGTAACAAAAATGTAACAGAATTCCACGGATTTTCATTTATTTAAAATATCCCTAGCCAAAATCTGAAATCATATTAAATGCTGTTAGAGATATGGACATCCAAGTAATATTTTCCAAATTGGTGATGCCAAGGTAATGCTTAACAATATATACAAAATATGGATTTATATGGCACGATTTAAACAAATGCTTAACCGATTTAGTTGATAGTTTTTAGTTGCTCAGTGCAAAGCGCATAGTTCTCGATTAATTTGACATTTTTTTTTTTTCTAGATCGCTAAGTCGTTTGGTATTGCCGTTAGCGTGGTCACAAAAATCAAAACATTAATACTACCGATATAAGCAAGAATTGAGGTACTGTGTACAACAATGTTTTGTATGGTTTGTGGTTGTCTATCATCCTGTTTCAGATTGAACATGAGATACCAATGAATCAGTTAATCTTTTGGGGAGAAACATTACTCAATCAATGTCTTTCAAGTACTTTGGGGTCTGGTTTCATTCAAAGTGCACTTGGAATACCCATATTACGTATTTGAAGCAAAAATGTCAACAGAGGATCAACTTTCTCCGCTCAATTTGCGGCACATGGTGGGGTGCTCATCCGGGAGACCTCATAACGCTTTATAAAACAACAATTCTCTCTGTTCTAGAGTACGGCTCTTTCTGCTTCCTCTCGGCAAGAAAATGTCACCTAATAAAATTGGAACGAATTCAATATCGTTGTCTGCGTATTGCTCTTGGCTGTATGCACTCAACGCATAACATGAGTCTCTAGGTTCTGGCAGGAGTAACACCCCTCCAGAATCATTTCTGGGAGCTCTCTCTCTCAGAATACTAATCAAATGCAGAGTAACAAACACACTTATAATTGCAAATTTTGAAGAAATTTTTGAGCTGAACACACAATCTCTATTTATGAGAATCTACCACCACTACATATCCTCGGATATGTGTCTTATTTGTTATACTCCAGACCATGCTCACTTCACCAACCAATCGCAGTTTCTCAATTGAATATGATCTGTCCATGAAACAAGTGATTCATGGGATTCCAGATCAACTTCGAACTATTATTATCCCACGTATTTTTACTGAAAAGGTCACGTCTCAATGGATCCACTGGCTTCCCAAGTAACAAATCTAGAGCTGCTTGGCTATATTCCAAATTTATAAAGGTTTTATTGCAGCTGCAACCATTACCTACAGCTTTATGACGGTCATATACAATGCAAGTCATGAAACATTCTTATAGCTATCTACAAAACCCCTATAAAGCTAATAAAAAAACCAACTGATGCTTATGCTATTTTCACTTATGAAAGGTTTTATGATTGCTTTGAAGTATACAAAAAAGTAATATAAATTGCCCTTATAAAACCAAAAAAATAATCCTTTCGTTGCTTTATAAATAAGCGCAATAAAACTAGTTGGCCATGAAACAGTAATTTTAAAACAATTATAAGCATTCAGTTGCGACTTGTCAGAAATGTAAATAGGTGGTTTATTTTTACAACATAGAAAAGAATCAAAACTTTCCGGTACTTCCAAGCGGAGCGCAAAGAAAATCAACAAAATTGTTAGCATGAGCATGAAAACATTTCGTGTATACGTCTCGCTCGCATATACATGGGGTGACACGGTCGAATCTTGGTCGAAATGGTGACAGTCCTGGGGCAAAAAGGTTGAAATCACGCATAACTTTTCATAAAGGTTAATGTACCATTCAAAACTTTTCTAAATGTTTGTAAAATTCATCGGTTGCACCCGTAGAATAATATAACACTATACATTTGCCCTCAAATAAAAAAATGAATTCAAGCTGAACATTGCATTAGGTTCTAAGTAATATTGACAGATTCGCTTCGTCAACTTTCTCTTTGCATCCCCACGGTCATGTAAAGACATTCCCAGGTATTTTCAGCACATAAATCGATAAAAGAAGCTTTTATCTAGCATCCAATACGACAAACACATCAAGAAACGGTTCTGTGAATAAGTTATCAACGAAAGAGAAAGTTGCGATTTTTTGCGCTTTGGGAGATATTAATGTTCAAAAATCGTGTTTTTTTTTTCTCGTTTTTTCAACAATATCTTTGAAATTTGAAGCTTAATCCAGTATGTTTCTTCACAAAAGTCATTTATTTAATGTATTTGCATAAGAGAATAATAAAACATTATAAAGCTGTAAGCAAAAAAAACCGAAACAGAAAAAAACCATATTTTCGACATTTTTTTCTTTAACTCCATATAACTTGGAACCAGTAGACAGTGGAAATTTAACGTCTTTGAAATAGCTGTTTATTTTGTCAAGATAAACAACTTTGCGCAAAACATCAAGTCTCCAAAACGTCAGAGAAAGAAATTAGATTGTGGCACCATCTTTGTGGAAGAGTTTTGAACTATTTGTTTATGTCAATAGATGGTCCTTATTATGACGAGAAATTTTGCCGAAGACACCAAGTCGCGGAAATGCTTCGTTTCGGAGTTATTAATTTTGATCCGCTAGGTTGCATTCCTGACCCAGTGTGCAATGTAAGCATTAGACATTTTAAGAAATTGCGCTTGGTGTTTTTCTTGCGTGCTGTCCTCTGTCGCCATATTGTCATTATGAAAATGCCATTAGCCTTGGAATAAAATCCAAGAAATTTCAATAAAATAATGGCTAAATAAGAGATCCGAAATGATTTCCAGTGTGCATTGGTATGAATTTATGTATTGAGATCAATTTTCTGTAAAATTAAGGTAATTCCATCAAATTCATTTGATTTCTGAAACAATCTTTTTTGTTAACTTGAATTATTTTGGAGGCGCATTTATTTTACGCTCATATTATCTCAATATACACGATAACATTTCAAGCGCATATGTTTTGGAACTTCTAAAAAGTCATATATTTTCTTTAAAATTTTCACTAATGTCGCCATGAAACAAAATTGATGGCATGGTGATCTTGACACCAACACTCAAACATATTTTTACCGCTAAAGATTTCCATTTGGAAAAAAAGTTTCAGCAGAACAGAACAACAACAAGATAATTTATGGCGATTGCTTTGAAGCCAATAAAAATTAAATTGGCTTTATAACTGATTTTCACCAAAGCGTAATAAAACTGCTTGGATACAATATTACTCTTATAGATGCTATGAGAACCTTTTGTAGAGTATGAGGCTTCCTGACAAAAGGTTTTAAGACAGCTTTATTGTGATTCTCAAACATGCTTTATAAACCTTATCAAGAGTGGTCCACTAAGCTGTATGACGATCTTATAGCGGTTATCAAAAGGTTGTGCTGGAGCTATTAATTTTATTGGTGGTTTTATGAAATTGATCTCAATAACCACTAATAGAGTGCAATAAAACAAGAAATGCTACTTGGGTTCGGTGTCTTCAATGAAAACTCTAGCGCCTTCCGCAAACTTCAGGAACCTTGTTCCGGTTATGTTGCTGAGCTGGCAATCAACTTCGCATTGGAGATGATTTCCAACATGCCCGCAGACCATTACTTCATCTTCTCGGATAGCCTCAGTTCGATTGAGGCTATTTGGTCGATGAAACAAAGTAGGCACTTCTTCTTATTTCCTTTCAAAGGTAAGGGAGCAGATGAGTGTGCTGGTCGAAAGATCATATATGTTTACCTTTGTATGGGTCCCTTCACATTGCTCAATCTAAGCAATGAGAAGGCGGACTCTCTCGCAAAGGTGGGCGCGCAGGAAGGCGAATTTCATGACAGGCAAATTTCACACGATGAAATTTAACATTTAGTGCGTCAGAGTACCCTTTCGAGTTGGCAAACCGATTGGGACACTGGAAATCTTGGACGGTGGTTACATTCAATTATTCCTAATGTGACTTCGTTCGTGTGATTAATAGACATATATCCAACAACTACTCGCTAGATGCGCATATCAATAGAATAAACCTCGTGGACAGCAACATCTGTCGGTGTGGAAACGGTTACGACGACATCGATCACGCAGTTTGGCAATGTACGGTTAATGACGCCACCAGAGAGCGACTTTTGAATATCCTCGAGGCCCAAGGAAGACAACCCTATATCCTTATCAGAGACGTGTTGGGTACCCGCGATCTATGCTATATGCAGTCGATTTATGTGTTTCTGCAAATGTCTAGTATAAGAATTTAATTCGTTTGTCTTTTGTATCTCTTTATTAGTTTTTGTTTGTCTTGTCCCCCGTCTCGATGAGTCTCATCGTCGCCCACTGGTCACCATAGCCGGTCGAACTTCAGACGAATCTAGAACCACACTACCGTGGTTCATCGCTGTGATGAGACAACGAAACCCTACCCCAAGCTCCTCCCCTCTTTCAATCCTAGCCGCGAGTATTCGACCCAACTCCTACTAGACATAGAAGTAAGTTAATTTTGCTACAAACAAAGAACAATGAATTATCGGCTCCGTAAAGCTAACGCGATTGAGCCTTACAAATAAACGAACTAGATAAAAAAAACCAATGAATCAGTGGCATGATTTCTGCTGCGAAATGGATTTTCTTAAACTTCCAAGATGAAGAAGTTCATTGGAAGAGATTTCTTCTGAACGGAGTTTGGACTATTTTGGAGATTTCTTTTGGACGGGGTTTCTTTAGGTAAGGGAAATGGCTCTAATGTTGACCTATGAATTTAATATTGGGCGCATAGCTAAAAAGCTGCTATTTATCAATTGGGACGGTCCTAGTGGATATTTTTGGTCACTATTGAAAATTTAGTCGATTGCTGAATTTATGTATGGGCCCAAATTAGGGACTTTTAGGCCGACATTACATCCATTTCCCCTATTTGAATATTCGTAATCTTCATTAAAAAAGCAATTGAAATCTAAAATTTCATCCATTTTGGCACATTTTGAAAATATTTTAAACAAATGCGATTACATTAAATGAAAGTGTTTGTTATGTTATACGTGAAGTTTATGATTACAGAGTTGGGGGAAAATGCTATACTTATTCAGCAATTCCGTAGCAAAACGATGTAGTGGTTCTCAAAATTTCCTAAATATTGTAGTTTCATTTCTTATCGCAAAATATTAGACCCGTATTTTTTTTTTTTTTTTGTCATTAGGGTGACCATTTCTAAGAACTCGATTTGTTTTTTTCAAAAATGGCTTTTTTCATAAATTCATAGCTTTTGAACCACTTAACCGATTTCAAAGATCAATATAATAGTAGT
The DNA here is from genome assembly GCF_037179485.1 of Ochlerotatus camptorhynchus. Taxonomy (NCBI): domain Eukaryota; kingdom Metazoa; phylum Arthropoda; class Insecta; order Diptera; family Culicidae; genus Ochlerotatus; species Ochlerotatus camptorhynchus. Next base: position 121,619 of record NW_027041231.1, read on the forward strand.
ATAAAATTGAGATTTTGTTTTGAAAACATTGACTGTATTTGATTTTAAAGGTTTTCATGTTTTGTAGCGAGAGGCCGAAAAAAGTTTTTACTCTTTTCCTTGAAAATTTAGGCTTTTTTACACATTATATCACAAAATCAGCAATGTTTTTTTTTGCTTAATACTCCTATGCGAGTAGACTACCATGCGTCTGCTTCGATTAATACCTAAATACGTATGGCATTATGATAAACATGTCGCTGGATTACGGTACTTGTAATGATTTTATGTTATTTGTAAAGAATAAATATTTCCTTATCTTTTAACTGTTTTATTTTATGGCATCCTTGCCGACTCGTCTAAATGAAACACATCTGGCGTCACGAATAAAATCTGGCAAAGAGAAGTTGTTCTCTCATTTATTCTCACACCACCCAGCGCGACGTCAACTTCTATTGAAAAGTGAAGGAATGAAAAAGACGGCTAGTTTTACAACACCTAGACCTGCTAGTTCTTTCCACGGTTCACATTATGCCACCACACAGCCTTCATGATATTTTTTTACTACCTCAATTAAAAGGTCTTTCTATGTTTTATTTCATTTGGATAATTTAAGAGAAGAAAAATATCAATGAACAAGTTTGCCAGGCATACGGCTCATTTGACTAATTACTATAGAAAGTTTAGAAATTATAACCATAGAAAATTAACAATGATAGGTCGCACCCGTTGTGCACTTGATTGTGCTAAACTGGTACAACTCAGATGTAAACAAACAAATTTTTAGACGAATTTTTTAAATCAGATACACTCTCATTTGAAAAACATTAAAATGTGTTCCCTTTTGGAAAATTGTTGACAAGTTGCTAGGTGCCAGCTCTCGCTAGATCATTTCTAGATAGAGCTGGAATTAGGGCGTAACAGCTTTTGTAAACAATGGCTTCTCTCGATAATTTCTCGAAAGGAATGACTATCCCTGGCAAATCAATATTACCATCGAATAGGGGAAGACTTCCCCTACCCGATGGATATTTTGGTTGGTCTAGGCGTGCCTTGAGTTGCTAGAAATCAACGAGAGAAGTCATTGTTTACAAAAGCTGTTACGCCCTAATTCCAGCTCTATCTAGATTTGTTGGAAGTTCCACTCCTGTGACGAAAGGCTGGCTGTGAATTTTCTCGTCGCTGCTTTGCTTATTACTTTCAATGAAAGTAACGTCGATTTTCGAGTTAAACAAAACCTCATTATGGCTTTCAATCCCTTTCACCGACACTCTATTGCCGCTCTTTTAATTTGTTTATTATGCTTTATTATGCCTTTTCGTTACTTTTTTTTTCAAGATAAATATGTGGATGGAAGATGAATTAAACATATTACGTGTAATATTCAAGTGTTTTCACGTAAGAAATGCTTTAAATACATATTATCATTTTCCGTTACATAAGTCCTGGAACTTCTGTTGATGTGTTTCATGAAAGACGAAACTATCAAAGTCGAGCGCTCTTTCAATCTTCCACTTCACCGAAGCTTGAAAAAAAGACCAATGAAGCGACGGGAGAAAGAGAGACAAGCGATGAAAATTTGTTTGTAGACGCCAACTGAGGTTCTAGATTGTTTCAAAAATAATGCAGCAGGTTCATAAAAACCAACCTTGTTTATCTCGGTTTTTTCCCTCTGATCGGGACCTAACTCCACTGCGACCAGTATTTTGATCTATTATAGTATAGGGTTAACAACCCCATTTCCGGCCTATTAAGCACAACCCGCACTTAGTATTTCTTAATCTAGCGCAATTTAGCACCAAACGGAATGTTATTATTACTGATGGCTTTCAAATTTATTTATTTTTCCGTACGTACCGTAAGATTTGATAAAGAGAAATCAATCGTTGAGATATTGTCAAAAGTCTAACACTGCTTCTTGACGCCAAACTCGGCCAACGGATTCTAAACTCGGCATTGAAACGCCATTGAAACGCCAATGAATTCACTTCGGCCTATCGGATGAAGATAAAGATTGATTCGGTTGGAGTGCTTCTTTTGTTTTTGGGAATAATGGGTGCAAACTTTCATATCACGTATTCTCATCGACTTCGTTCGGTAGCTTATTAAACGCATAATTGACTTGTTAACTCTGAAATCACGGATTTATTTCAAGTTTGCTGCTCGAAAGGCCTAAAATGGGCGATTAGGCCGAAGTAGTTCTCTACCCTTCGTGTCCTCGTAAGGCACCTGAATAACGAGTATTATATTAAAAAAAAAGAAAGTAAAATCAAACATCGACAAGTATCTTCGCGATAATTCTTCCGTTTTTTTTAATTGAATTTCTTCACGTGTCAAAACTTGATGTACAATTTATTCCTTTAGATTTGGTATGTTTCCATACACAAATTAATATGAGGCCTTTAAAAAACAAACCGAACAATTGGTACATTGGAAAGCGTATAACCTTAAATTAAATTGCAAAAAACACATTAAAAGAATATTTTGCAACAAAACCACACTTGCGTTAGCAAAAGCCTGGTTCATCTACCTACTCGGTCACCAGCTTACACTTTTCTAGGGGTCAAAGACTTCATTTACCCCCATAACGATAATAGGTAAAGACGTGGGGAAGCCACCATTGCCCCTATAACAGAAAAATACAAGCCTTTTATAAGTAACACAAATACATTCAACCAGGACCAGGACTGCTTTCCATAAATTACGCTAGTCGCGAACGGTGTGATTTATTCACGTCAGCGCTGCTGGTTGCCTCTAAGGTCTCACCGACACAGCAACACCGATTTTATTATGATTGATGTGTCTATTCAAAGTAATAGAATTCAGTACGCAGAGTTTCCTGCAGGCATCTCCTTTCACGCCGTGGTTGAATGAAAAATGAGCTAAATTTTAATTGATTTCCCAAGAAGTAGCTAAAAGAGTGTGAGCACGTCAAGATTTATGTGATTAGTTTCTGACACCGAAAATGAGCTAATATTGCAAAGTGAGGTGTTGTGTTTTCATAGAAGGGAAACACTTGCCAATCGATTTTTCAGCAAGAGGAAGATATTTGTTTCCTCTGTTCGGGACAGTAATTTGATCTATTGTGGTATACCCCGTGTCCTTAGTTTAGTACATCTGGTGTTACTGAGAAATGATGAAGTACACTCAGGTCTTTTTTTAAACAAGGGATATGTTTTCCCTTGATTTGTTTTCCGTCGATCTTGTTTTCCGTGCTGGTCACCGATGCCAGGGAGGCAGCTCTCACTCCTGCACGCTACCTATCGACCCATCAACTCATGAACCGGGGACCAACGGCTTTACTTTCCTTCCCTTAAAATAAAACCACAAAGATTTTGATTTTTTACATGCAAAAATGTTGTTAACAAATTGTATTTTGATGCTATACGTAATTATATTGAAACGGATTCGAATCAAGTCTATAGGATAGGTTGCATCGTTATCGGGAAATCATTAAAAACGCACCGTGTAAATTAAGAATCAGTGGTGCCAACCGTTGTGAAAAAAAAATGTAAAGAATACTTGAGTAAATTCGGTTTCGATACTGTTGTCATTGTTGTCACAGAGGCGCCTTTTTAAATTTGATTTTTTTAATTATTATTTAAAGTTCCTAGTCCTAGTATTGGTAATGGCGAACGTTATAGTTTATTTCGCAGTGCTGTGATAAATATTCAATTAATTAAGTGTGAAATTGTGCTTGTGCCGCGGTAGAATTGATCCTACGCGTGCCCCGTAGTGATAATTTATTGGATAAGTAGGAGAACGGTTGCTGTTGCCGCTGGTTCTCGTTCATTTTTTGTATTTTCCTTCGCCCGGCAAGCTAATTGGTACCCTTTTAGTAAGCTAGTGCATTGTAAATTTTTGCTTTCGTTCGTTTTTACTTGTGTCTCTGTAGTGTTGCATGTAAAGTTTATGTGTATAGGTGATATATATGGCTGAGTGTGCAATATGTAATTTGGGGATTTTGGTAAGTGATTTGCCGGTTATCTGTGTGGGTAAGTGTGCTCGTGTATTTCATTGCAAGTGCACTACACTCACGCGGACTCAGGCAAAACTTATCACAGATAATGCAAATGTTCTATTCAAGTGTAGTAATTGTCTGTCAGATCAGAGTTGTGACGAGCAGAATGTATCGGTTTCGGATACCAAAATGCTGGGGGAAGCAATGAAGCAATTGTCTTCTGTTGCTGACTCTATCACTGGTATACGAAACAACGTTGCTGCTCAGATAGACAACGCGTTGAGAATTGGCATGGAAAAAACGCAACAAAATATGAACGATTCTTTAAGTTGCTTTGAAAAATTAATTAGTGAGAAATGGAATACGATGACTAGTTCATGTTTTGAAATTAGTACGGAAAAAAATTTAGCTGCAACGAATGGTGCATCTAGGACGGTTCATTCTGAATCGGACCGAAATCCCAGACGCAAAAAACGTAAAACAAAACAAAAAACGTTTTGCGGATGTTGTAAAAAGATCTAGTCATGCAAGTAAAAGTAAAAATATTAGTAACAGTAATAGTAACATTAACAGTAACAGTAACATTAACAGTAACAGTAACAAACAGAGTAATCGTAAGACTCGTCCGGTCATTGTGATCAAACCAAAAGAGTCCAAACAAGCTTGCGAAGATACTCGTAAGTTTTTGAAAACTCAGTTGGATCCAAAAACACACAAAATCAGTAATTTTAGGAATGGTAAAGATGGCTCTATTATTGTTGAGTGTGCAACAGGAGCTAATCTTAATGATGTAAAAACTGGTATTGAAAGCAATCTGGGTGAACAATATAGTGCTGTTGTTCCCACTTCGGTGCCAAGATTGAAAATAGTGGGCATGAGCGATCAGTTTTCCTCCGATGTCTTCATTGACTACTTAAAAAGTCAAAATGAAGACATCGCTATAAATGATGTTAAAGTAGTGAACATGTTTGAAAATCCACGCTTCACTTATAACAAGTTTAGTGTTGTAATTGAAGTCGATGTCGATACTTATAAATGTTTGTTATGTGCGAAAAAAGTAAATGTAGGGTTTGATCGGTGCTCGATAGTTCCCGCGATTAATGTGTTGAGATGCTTCAAATGTGGAGAATTTGGGCACAAGAGCATGGATTGCAAAAATTGTGATAGATGCTCTAGGTGCAGCCAACAACACAAAACGTCGGAGTGTACGTCAACTGTATTGAAATGTATTAATTGTTTGAAAACGAATAAAGAATGAAAAATGAACTTGGACGTCAACCATGCCGCATTTAGCTCGGAATGTTTGCTTTATAAAAGACTTTTTGATCAGAAGAAAAGCAGCTTGCGTTTCAATAAATAGCAGCCAAGTTCCAGGAATGTGAATCAATTCGATTTTTTATATTTGAATATTGCGGGGTTGTCAACAAACTACGTAGCATTACGTCAGATTGTTGAGGAAAAACGTCCTCTTTTAGTTTTCTTATCTGAAACTCATATTGTAGAAACTGAAGCTTTTGATCAGTATAGTATTCCGGGATATATTGTTGCTGCTTGTTTATCACATTCTAGACACACTGGCGGTGTTGCTATTTATGTCAAAGAATCAGTTCAATTCAACCTTCGTACCAACGAAGTTATTGGTGGCAACTGGTTCTTGGGCATTACAGTTGTACGTGGCATGAAGATGGGTAATTATGGTGTTTTGTATCATTCTCCCAGTTCTAGTGACCAGCGTTTTCTTGAAGTTTTAGAGAACTGGTTTGAGACATTCCTTGATTCTAGTAAATTAAATATATTGGCTGGTGATTTTAATATTAATTGGCGTGATAACCATAATTCGAATCATTTGAAGCGTTTAGCTGAGTTTTTTAATTTAAAGCAAACGGTAAATGAGTATACGCGTATTTCCAGGCACAGTAGAACTTTAATTGACCACGTTTATTCCAATTTTGATTCCATTTGTTCAGTTACGGATACTGATTTGAAAATAACCGATCATGAGACTTTAGTGATTAATGTCTTAGACCATGTTAACGATAACGATAATTTCGTAAACTTGAAGTGCTGGAGGAAATATTCGAAGCAAGCTGTTTCGAATCTTGTTGAGAGAAGCCTGGATTTTCCATTCGCGGCCGGTAACTTAGATGAATCTACAGCTGTTCTTAATAACACTTTGAAAACGTGTACCAATCAACTAGTTGAGCAAAAGTTTGTTTCTTTGAAAAACTCGAACAGCTGGTACAATTTGGATCTTTTGCGTCTTAAACGGAAAAGGGACAAATGGTACAAAACGTTTTGTAGATCTAATAATGACAATCATTGGACTAGGTACACAATCGCGCGTAATAAGTATTCACAATCGATAAAGAAAACTCGTTGTGAATATGTTCAAAGGAAGATTGATCAGCATCAAAACAACAGCAAAGAGTTATGGAAAATTTTGAAATCTTTATTAAAACCTAGTAATTGCAAACCGCGGTCCATAACTTTTAATGGCACATTAGAACAGTCAGAACAAGTAATTGCAGCTAAGTTTAATGATTATTTCGTAGATAGCGTTTCATTGATTAATCAATCTATTGAATTGGTCGATGAACCTGACGAAATAAAACAGCCAGTTAATAGTAGTTGTAGATTTGAAGTTTTTCACCCAATCACATTAGATGAACTTAGAGTTATTTGTTTTTCATTAGGAAAATCGGCTGGAGTAGATAATGTTAATGCTAGAGTTATTCAAGATTGCTTTCATGTCATTGGCCACATCTTGCTGGACCTTATTAATGAATCATTACAAACTGGACATGTGCCACAAATTTGGAAGGAATCCTTAGTGGTCCCTATTCAAAAAGTTACTGGAACGATTAAAGCCGAAGAGTTTCGTCCCATCAACATGTTGCACACATTAGAGAAAATTTTAGAACTTGTTGTTAAAGGTCAGCTGTTGGAGTATTTAAATAGTAATAGTTTGTTGATACCAGAACAATCGGGATACCGGGAAGGTCATTCTTGTGAAACCGCGTTGAATTTGGTATTAGCGAAGTGGAAAAATAACTTGGAGTGTAAAGATACGATTGTTGCTGTTTTTTTGGATCTTAAACGCGCTTTTGAAACAATTTCTAGGCCCTTATTGTTAAGATCAATCAAGCGCTTTGGAATTACGAGTACTGCATATAAATGGTTTGAAAGCTATTTGTCTGACAGAACTCAACGGACTGTTTTTAATGATTCTGTTTCCAGTCCCGTGGGGAATAACCTTGGAGTGCCCCAGGGAAGTGTATTAGGGCCCCTGTTATTTATTATGTATATTAATGACTTGCGACGTGTTTTACGATTTTGCGACATTAATCTTTTTGCAGATGATACTGTGTTATTCATTGCAGCTAAGGATTTAGATGATGCCGTTTTACACTTGAATGAAGATTTGCGTTCTCTAAGTAGATGGTTGAAGTATAAGCAGTTAAAATTGAATACAAGTAAAACTAAATTTATAGTAATTTCGCGGAATCGAGTAAATGAGAACGTCTCTGTTGTAATTGATGATGAGACTATTGATCGCGTTCGGGAGATTAAATATCTTGGCGTGATTATTGATGACACACTTAAGTTCAACTCTCACATTGACAATGTCATCAAGAAAATTGCCAAGCAGTATGGAATTCTATGTCGACTGAAAAACGATTTAACTATTGCCAGTAAAATACAGCTATACAAATCAATCATCTCTCCTCATCTTGACTTTTGCCCTTCCATTTTATTTCTGGCCAATGCAACACAAATATCGAGATTACAGCGCTTGCAGAATAAAATAATGCGTTTGATTTTGAGATGTAATAGATTCACTTCCTCAACTTTGATGTTAGACGCCTTACAATGGTTGTCGGTGAAGCAAAGAATTGTATATTTGACTATGGTGTTCATTTTTAAAGTAGTTAACGGTTTGCTGCCTCGATATTTGTGTGATCGAATTGAAAGAGGAAGTGACTTTCATAGATATAATACTAGAAACGCGGTTGAAATAAGAACACCACATTTCTTGACTTGTGTTTCACAAAATTCATTATATTATAAAGGAATAAATGTTTTCAATTCGATGCCTAGACATATCAAACGTTTAGCAACACTTACAGAATTTAAAAGACACTGCATTTCACACGTTAAAACTGTCTTTTGAAAAGTTATCCAGTGATTTTTTTTATGAATTGACAAATTATGTATCTTGACGAAGTTATCTCTAACGGATTATTTTATATGGATAGCTGTCATAACGACTTTTTAATAATTATTGTAGCACTGCAAAAACTATTTCTGTTCGCCACGAGGGTGATGATGGATTTTTAATATTTGATTTTATAGTAGATTAATTAAAAAAAAAAGTAGTCTACAAAGGTTTGAGCCTCGCGCGCGTATTACGGATATAGAGGACTGAATTTAACATTTGATAAAAAAAAATGCAATTTTGAAGCTTATTTGAAAGATACCTTGAGTTAGTAGTAAGTTTTCTGGCAAATGTTAGGGGTTCGTGAGCATTCCTGACATTGCTGAAAATTATGATAGCATCAGATTGCGGGGTTACTAGTGTACACAGCAAAAAAATAATTTTGATATCACGTCAAAGTGGATGCACTACAATCATGTCGAAAATATGGTGTAATATTACTTGCTAAAAAGGACAAAATTATCATTAATACAATGCATGAACTGACATTACGCTGCTTTTACTGCATTTCTTTATTTATGTGGTCGTAAAAATTACATGAAATTTTCGACATGATTGTAGTGCATCCACTTTGATGTGATATCAAAATTATTTTTTTGCTGTGTAATAGGATGCTTTGTTGATTGTTCATTAACTCTTGATTGCTTGTAATACTTATGAATATTTTAGGTGGACAAAAAGGCGAACTAAGAGGTGGACGCCTGAGCTTTTCCACATTTATATCGCTGTGAAGCAACTGTAAACTTTAGAGGGAATCTATATCTGTAACTGAAACCAGTTCGATTTTGTTTGCCAACCTGGTTAAAATGTCATATTCAATTATCTTAAAGATAAATCGTCCAGCTCAAACCTTTGTAGGGGTAAGAGGTGGGACCATCATCATCATCATCATCAGTCCTGTTTTAGAGACTGAACATCTTGGTGGGATTGGTTTGTACCAATTCAACTATGTATACCCTTCGAAGGGTTAGAACACCCTCCAAAGGTGCACACCCCTTTGTCAGTTAAAGTTGTATTCCGTAGCAACAAAGTCAAGCAATGATACCGATATTGACCATGCATCAGATCCCTACACTGAAACAAATTCACATGTACGGTTTATTGGATTCCTCTTAGCATTGTCAAAAGGTTTATATAGATTCCATTGGATTATCAGTTAAAAACTTGCGACTGCTATATGGAATGATTTCTATCGTAATTTCATATACTTAGTGCATGACATTCTGTTTTGAACGTGGTTTGCGATGGGTATTTGTCCAATATAATTAATAGCAAAGAACTGTTGATATGTCATAGATGGAAACAGACATCAAGAAACTATTGATAAATCATATAAATGTTCGCTATAAGAAAATCCAGTCAAAAATGCATGTGTTCGTACTAAATATCGCTCACTAAAAGGTACATCTTATATGGGTCACTCCAGCTCAAGTGGGTAGACCACCTGTGGTCAATATCCCCTTTTTGAGCCAAACTTTTGCTTATTTTTTATTTTGGCAATCTGAACAAACGCTTTTATATTTTACTCAGAAGTGCCTAGATCCCTCTTGGCTTCAACCCTGGATTTTCGAGATTTTTAAAAATTTCATCTTTCAGAAGAGATTACTCCACAACCACATAAGCTATTCGTGATCTTAGAACGTCAATTTGAAGGTTTTTTAATGTAGATTCGTTTAAGTATACTCTTATTTTGTTTTTGTTATATTAACTACAGTAAACAGACTGACTACAGGCAGGTAGCCAAAATGTCAATAAAATTGCCTATTTTCTCGATGGGCTCCACCAGAAAAGCTCAAAACTTCCTCTCACTCATCTGGTCATATCTCAAAAACTATTTGTCCAAATCGTTTTCCCTTGAAAACACATCTAGTATGAAAGTTATCCAAAGTGTAGTGCAAATTTGAGGCCAATATTTTAGGAAATAAAAAATCCTGCCTGAATAGGCAATTTGTTGACAATATGGATACCTGCCTGTAATCAGGCTGTTTACTGTAGTTACTATAACAAAAACAAAATGTGGGTACACTTATTAGAATCTACATTAAAAAACCTTCAAATTGACGTTCTAAGATCACGAATAGCTTATTTCGTTGTGGAGTAATCTCTTCTGAAAGTTTAAATTTTTTTAAATCCAAGAAGGATCTAGGCACTTCTAGTTCAGAATTCCAAAACAAGCGTTTTGGCCAAGTTTGGCTCAAATCAGTGACATCGACCACAGCTTTTTAAAATTCTGCACCCACTTGAGCTGGAATGACCCATATGACAATTTTTTAACGATTTTTGACGTTAGTTGATATGTCTAGCGTGTAAACAGATATGTAAAAGCTATTGAACAGTCAATGAAGTTTGCACTATAGGAAAACCCAATAACAAACATTAAATATTGCACGCAATAAGATATATTTTATAAAGTCAACGTTACAATAGCTTCCGACGATTGTAGAGTGTAGACAGATCTATCCCAATCATAAATCATATAAATTTGTATTTAAATAAAACAAACAGTAAATATGTGTTGGCATGGTTTTGGGGATGAATATTGCTCCCAATAAATTACATCTTAATATGATTGTTCTGCCTAAATGATTGAAATAATTTTCATATATGCTACGTACACTCAATGAACATGATTGTTAGTTGAACTAAATATTGCTGATTTTACGGTTTAGCGACTTTGCAGTCAATTTAATTGTTTATAGGAAAGTTTGAACATACTGAGAGGTAAGCACATATCATCGGTAAGAGACATGTGTGTGAGAAAATTTGCGAAAAAATCTAAGGGCACCGGTGGGATTCGAACCCACAATTCCCATTCAGTACACGGGTGTATTGCCAATTATACAACGGTGGACCTATGGTCTACGGATGTATTTGGCTAATGACATTTGAGTTTCGAATCCGTTCCCCACCCTAGTCTTTTTGCGCAAGCGTTCTCTGATACACAACAATCGTCTATTATCGACGATATGTGCTTGTACCGCAACCACTCAGTATATTGCGCAAAAAGACTAGGGTGGGGAACGGATTCGAAACTCAAATTTCATTAGCCAAATACATCCGTAGACCATAGGTCCACCGTTGTATAATTGGCAATGCACCCGTGTACTGAATGGGAATTGTGGGTTCGAATCCCACCGGTGCCCTTAGATTTTTTCGCAAATTTTCTCACACACATGTCTCTTACCGATGATATGTGCTTACCTCTCAGTATGTTCAAACTTTCCTATAAACAACTAAATATTGCTAACAACAATGACAGTTTATTGAATAATCATTATTTGCTATTGTCCCATAAGATCAGGGGTTCCGGAAAATGATGTATTGAAATTGAAAACAAAACAAAAATAACGATCTACTGCAATATTTACTTAGTTAAGATTCTAATTGTAAGCCTTCCTCACGGGTTATCCAGATTCCAGCAGTGGTACTGGAATTTCATGAACCAGTTCCACGAATACGTATAATGTAGCGGTTATTTGATTGCACACAGAGACATTAAGAAAGATTTGAACACACGACATCACCTAATCGGAACATAAATATGTCAGTGCTATTTTTCTTCACTCTAGCAAAACGAGCATAACGTTGCACTACAGTCCATGTCGGGAAAGTTGTAATTAGTTCATGCTAATTGAACGCGCTCTATCTCGAGCTCAGTCGTAGCCCAGTGAAACCGAGCAAAGACACCAACAGCATCACATCTCAACAGTACTGGAGCGAATCCCAAGTCAGCTACAATAAAAAAAAATACGTAACTGTGAAAGCTCTCACAGCCTGATTGTATATTTTTCGATTTATTTTTAGATTCGCTAAAATATAGGGTAAATGTCGGCTTCGGCACCCATTAACTGTTTTCGGCAACGAAAATGTATAAAGTAGTTTCATGGTATATTCTCACCAAACACTTCGCTGAATGTTTTCCAATGGTTCCTTATGTAGTTTTAATTGTATTATGTTTTTACGACTGAACAAACGCATTTTGCCAGGTTTGTCTTGAAATGAACCATACGCACTAAAAAATGCTGCTGATTTAGAGTTGCCGATAATAGAGCAAGAGATTAACACGCAGTTCAAATGGAAAGATTGCCGAAGAAAAAGAGGTTGCCGACAATAGTCCCACTCACCTGAGAAGTTTGGAGCGTTGTAAAAGTGTTTTAAAACATTTTTAGACAATTCCAACAATTTAAATGGATAGAGCAACAGGCAGCAGATGAATGTCTTGAAAAAAAAATATGAAGCGAATAAAGCAGAAACTAAGCTCCTAAAATATTTATAGTATATATTTATACATTTCCTTTCCTGCCTGTAGGGATAGCCTCGATAATGCGTGATGTATTGTTCAGTTGGTGTGGTTCGGCATGCATGATGAGTTGGGCTTTTGAATCTGATGGAATATGATTTGTTTTGAGGTAGAAAACAGATGCCACGATCGCGATCTTACCTACAGGCTTGCTACTGAACCAATTAGGTTTTTTTTCCTTGATTTGTTTTCCGTCGATCTTGTTTTCGATGCTGAGCATCAATGCTACCGACGCCAGGGAAGCAGCTTCCACACCTGAACCCTACCTATCGACACATCAATTCATGAACCGGGGACCAACGGCTTTACTTCCCTCCCCAAGCAAGGCGTGATCAGAGATTAAACCCAGGCCTGCTAGGGTGAGAGGTAATACACCACCGGCGCTGCTTAAACCAATTAGGTTTTGTTTTTTTTGGTAAAGTTGATCAATCCTAACTGTTTTTCGTAGCTTTCACGACTCCAGGATTGATCGTCGATCGCAGTGCTTTGTTGTGATGTGAGGGGATGCGATTGTCTGGTGCCAACCGTTCTTGTTTACTGAGCAGAAGGTCATACGTTCTATCTCGGGTCCTTTTAAATTGCTAAGTTGATAGGGTCGCATCCTCACCTCATTTGCTTACCACGCTTTTAGGGACCACATTGCTTTCCAGTGAAGGGTACTTCCATTCATTTAGCTAAAAAAATATTTTATGATATTTTGTATTTATATGTTACAATAAGGAATGTGTTGTAATGGTGTCTCTAGAAGAGAAACATATAAAAAAACATTATCGCTGAAACCCCACCTCACCACGCCGCGGTCATCCCTTCAAATATTAAAGAAAATAAGGCACAGAAAATAGTTCAAGAACCCACAAACAGAAAAAAATAACATTCTGAATAAGTAAAACATTCAAGAAACTAGAGTTAAAAACTTTTACTTGAAAAAAAACTTGAGAATTTCTGTCTGTCTGTCTGACCCTTATAGATTCGGAAGCTACTAAACCGATTGGCGTGAAAATTTGTATGCAGGGGTATTAGGGGCCAGGAAAGATTCTTATGATGGTTCGAGACCCCTCCCCCACATACAAATAAAACAGAAATTTCTGCATAACTATTCTATTTAATTTTCGTTCATTTAGTTGCAAGCGTGACAACGCTCGCACGAGTTTCAGCTAGTTATTTATAAAAAAAAATATATATATATATATATATATATATATATATATATATATATATATATATATATATATATATATATATTCAACCCCATCCCCACCCTCCTCCCCTTCACTCTTATTTTGAACCCTTGATAGGCACTTGTATCTTTCGCTTCGAAATGTTTCATCTGGTAAGCTAAATCTATGCTTATATTCAAGAAACAGCATGAATGTCAGGTATCAGTTGAGATACAGCCTCGACGTTTCCCGGCACTCTGAAAAAATGGCATTGACAGATTTGAATTTGAAATTGAGCGTGCAGAAACGCACCCCTTTGCCGAGGATCCATCATCTTAGCGGAGAAAATTCTTTGCATTTCTACCCGACCAACTTTTTCCGTTGTGACGCATTCCATCATCAAAAGTTTGTTCATTACAGTGTCACGTTAAAGGCAACTGTCGTATCAACGTCAGAAAATTGTTCGGCTGAAAATTAAATTACTTTCTAAACTCTCCAAGATACTGATACCGTTCTCACTGGAACCACCATAAACTCTGCGTGCATGTTCGCACCGTGTGAATAAGATTATGATGATGTAAAGGTGCTCAGAACGTGTCGCATATAAGCATCGCTCTGTCAGGGTAAATTATCTGACATCCCACCGTAACGATCTGTCGAAGCCAGTCTTTGAAATGTTAGGTACTGTATGCTCTCGAGAATGTTCCTGTTTACCATGCAAAAGGTGTTAAATGGTGCCCAACGTTTCGCTGAACGCATCCAATGACAGCATACACTAAAGGACTATGACTAAAGGATTAAAGCTACGGTGATGCGCTGGTATAGCGAAGATGAAAGAGCTATGCCTTGAATAAGAACTGAGCTTCATTATGCTAATGTTGTGATATAAAACAATGCAATGGAAGCTGTAACAGTGCGGTTTTTATACTGACGATGATCTAATTGAAGAATTGGCTTATGGATACAGACTGCTGAATGCAGACGGGCTTTGCTACAATAATTGTAGTGGTTTATTCAAAACTCCAGCTTAACACCACAGAGTAGAAGTGTAAGTTCCACAGAGTCTGTAAGCCACTGCAGGTACGACAACAAACTTATTGATCGATGAAAAAGCACCACCATGTTTGATGTGGAGTTACAAATCCTTTGCTCGATGGTAGAGTCGATTCTACACACTCCAGAATTCATGAACCAGCTATTTCCTCTTAAGTCTATCAGTGAAAGAAACATGTTAATTAATTAAACCTTATATCACTGTTTATCAACACGCAAGTGATGCAAATATTTCAGCGAAATCCACAACTCATTTCCTGAGGAAACAACACAATGGTTTCATTATGTGGAAATAGGCAGCGACTGACCTCCTCCCTGATTGAAACTGTAAACGATGAGTAAAACAAGTACAATTTGTTATCCCTCTGACCGATAACACTGGACTGACGTGCTAGCTTGTCAGGTGGAAACGAGGAATAAAACGTAAATTGCCTCATATAGGAGTGAGGATTATTTTACCGTCCTGTTTTCATTTACCGTATCGTCAGAATTTTTGAGGCCAATTCCACCTTACTAAACTAAATTGGAGTCGAGTTTCTAACGCCTTTGGATACGGTTGTGTGTTAAGTTCGTTCTCTGTTTTGTGCGTGCATTCGCTTTCATAGTTTTCGGCTGCATTTGCCGGATTAGCGCTGGCACTCTGCCTCCCGGACGGTTATACGTGTGTGAGTGTTGGTTTCTCGCTTTCCGAGAAGTTTTAGAATCGAGAAAGAAAACATGATTCATCATGTTTGCAAAATTGGCGTGGTTTGATTGTTTCTCCCGGACCAGAAATTTGTGGCATCGCGAGTGAAAATTTTAATTTCTGTTTATTTACGCGGTGATGAGAAGTGCGCTGATCTATTGGAAGGGTTTTGAGATGTGCATTGCTTTTGTGCAAGGAGTGACTTGAAAAAGAAAAGTGAAGAAAAGTGATATTTGGTTGTTGTGTGGTTGGAGTGGAGGGAAAAAAATATGCGTGGAAGCATCGGGAATGCGCTCCCGGGTGAAGTGATTTGGTGAGTACGTTCCAGTTGAAGATTGTTGACAAGTGTATTTGTGGTGATGCAAATTATGGTTTAGATGACGCATGGCTTCAAACATTTTGTGTATCCAAATAAAACATATTACATACTAAATACGCACAGGGCATCGTCTGCTGACCATTGCCGCGGGTATATCGTGGGAGTCCCAGGTACCCGGTTCAAGCTTTAGTTGGCGGCGGTGGCTCTTCTTGACCTTCTACCCCCTGAGTAGTTAGTGTGAATAAGGGCGTCTATGTGATGTTTTGCTGTACCTGTTGTGGACATCTAGTGCATCCTGTTCCCTTAACTTGTTGAGGGCACCCTGTCTTGCCTCAAAAGTTACCCTTTTTGAAGTACTAGTCTTCACAACATAAAGGGCACCATTACGGAGCATGAGATTTGATCAAATTATTCGCAGTTCTACTTGTCCAACGCCCCCGGCTGGGTGAGGGATAGAGGATGACACACACACACACACACAATTCCACCTTACTAAACTAAATTAATATCACGCCACACGAACTGAAAATAAACAAAAAATAATGATTATTCTACATTCCTAAGATGACCATATTCGATCAGCTACAGTACGCATACCGTCCCAATGAAGCATTCATACAGGAAGGTAGCATCCGCAAGGAGAGCACAAAGAACATTAAAGACTAGCATGGTCAAGCTAAAAGTAGCCCCCATATACATATTTATTTAAGGTAAGGATCTAATAAATCAAGGGTTAGAACAAGGTAAAGCTATATCTGATAAAGGATCTGAAGTGCCCGGATAATTGAGTCTGGCTACCTGAAAACATGCACCACCATCAGCACATTCTATTGCTTTGTGGGTTTCAGTCTCAATGAACTAGGTATTCTGAAACTTAACTCTTCACACTCAGCTTGTGCAATTTTAATTTGCTTCTAGCCTGAAAATCGCATAAATGAGCTTATCATTCCAAATATTAAATGAAGGAAGACTACATAGAGTAAGATGGGGCTAATATGTCAATTAATAAAATCGAATATGAAAGGTCAGCGAATTGACTTCCATACTCGGACTTTTCGCCGGTCCTCAACGTAGTGTTCTATGAGCACTTCCACAGTAGTTAATAGGGAGCTTTCTGTTCCTGTACAATTTTGCATTAGTATAATTGTGCGACAAGTACAATCATCGTCTACTCAAAGCCGAGAAAATTGTTCAACTCGAAAAATTCCTAGACCAAACCCCTTTTTATTTTAATGTGATAGACATTTGAAGCATTTCTGTATGGGGTTTAAACTATTAAAGCAGAAAAAACTCTGTGGGTCTTAATCACATTGGAAGACAATCTGCGAGTTTGACAGTGAACGGAAGAGCGAATAAAGTTTAAAGAATTTGTTTCAAATTTGAATGATAGAATGCCGATTAGATTACAGAAAATAAAAACTTCTGCGCTTCTGCTGGATGCGTTGTGAGTAGAAGCAATGGAATAAGCCCACAAAACGTAGACGTATACGGGTTAGAGATTATTTTAAAAGAAAATACTTTATTGTGATGGTTTCCATGTTAAACTGATGACAGAATAGTCTGATGGAGATCCAAAAAAATTCCAAAAGTATGATTACACAGCAAAAAAATAATTTTGATATCACATCAAAGTGGATGCACTACAATCATGTCGAAAATTTCATGTAATTTTTATGACCACATAAATAAACAAATGCAGTAAAAGCAGCGTAATGTCAGTTCATGCATTGTATTAATGATAATTTTGTCCTTTTAAGCAAGTAATATTACACCATATTTTCGACATGATTGTAGTGCATCCACTTTGACGTGATATCAAAATTATTTTTTTGCTGTGTAGAGGAAACTAAAATGGATACGCATCTTCCCAAAAGTATTTCAGCCTCACAACGTCTTGCAAACACTTTAAGATTTATTGTAACTGGAGAATCAGTCCACTCGCAAGCATTTCGAGCTCCACAGTTTACTATTTATTCGATTGTACCAGAATGTTTGGATGCAATTTACAGTTTTTTTAGTTCAGAATACCTAAGGGTACACATTTAGAAAAAATCATGTAAATTTAGGTGCTCTGAGAGTGACAATTTTGACATAAATTACGCAAAATATAGCTCAATCAAACGTACTTTTCAACGAGCAACGAATTTTTCAGTCTCGGAGCACTTAATATTACATGACCCGTTTGTTTACGTCTCATATTTTATGTCAAAGGTGGATTCCGTCACGTGTAAAATTAGTTATTTCTAAGTGTGCATAGTACTCCCAATAAGTGTAAAAGCGTACAAACAAACAATTTATTAATTCCATTCTTTTAGATGCCATTGAATGAAGTTTAGAGTCTGTGGTTGAGAATTTTTTAAATAACTGAAATTTTTCAAATTGCAAGGGATCAATTAACGGCAAGCTGCCCCACCCAACTCCGGCAGTATATACTACTATTATAAATGTACGCACAGTATTGTTTAACTTTCAATTGTGGGTGTTGAATACCGATTCCTTTATATGCATATTGGGTATAACGGAAGAGAGTGGCGTTTTTAATAAATGCATTTTTGCTGCCATTTTTGCAATACGATCACACAAATATCCAGGCAGCAAACCGTTAACTACTTTAAAAATGAACACCATAGTCAAATATACAATTCTTCATCAAAGTTGAAGAAGTGAATCTATTACATATCAAAATCAAACGCATTATGTGTTGCATTTGTCAGAAATAAAATGAAAAGGCTAAAGTTTAGATGAGAAGTGATGATTGATTTGTATAGCTGTCTTTTACTGGCAATAGTTTAATCACCTTTCAATCGACATCGGATTCCATACTTCTTAGCAATTTTCTTGATGACATTGTCAATGTGAGAGTTGACCTTAAGTTTGTCATCAATAACTACGCCAAGATATTTAATCTCCCGAACGCGATCAAAAGTCTCATCATCAATTACAATAGAGACGTTCTCATTTACTCGATTCCGCGAAATTACCATAAATTTAGTTTTACTTGTATTCAATTTCAACTGCCTATACTTCAACCATCTACTTAGAGAAAACAATTCTACTTTCAAGTGTAAAACGGTTTCGTCTAAATCCTTAGATGCAATGAATAACACAGTATCATCTGCAAAAAGATTAATACCGCAAAATCGTAAAACACGTCGCAAGTCATTAATATACATAATAAATAAAAGGGGCTGTAATACACTTCCATGGGGCACTCTAAGGTTATTCCCCACGGGACTTGAAACAAAATCATTAAAAACTGTCCGTTGAGTCGACTATCACACAAATAGCTTTCAAATCATTTATATGCAGTACTCGTAATTATAAAGCGCTTGATTGATCTTAACAATAAGGGCCAATAAATTGTTTCAACAGCGCGTTTCAGATCCAAAACAACAGCAACAGTCGTATCTTTACGCTCCAAGTTGTCTTTCCACTTTGCTAACACCAAATTCAACGCGGTTTCACAAGAATGACCTTCCCAATATCCTGATTATTCTGGTATCAACGAAGAGTTGATATTCAAATACTCCAACATGTGGCCTTTAACAACAAGTTCTAAAATTTTCTTTAATGTGTGCAACATGTTGATAGTCATAGACACTGAAGAAGTTTGCAAGTAGTAAAGAAATACGTATCTGTTAAAGTTTTTTTTTAAGTGATAGTGAAAGTAAACAGTGAAAGTGAATTAGTGAAAGTGAATAAGTGAAAGTGAAAGTGATACAAATGTAGGGAAACGCACCAGCATTGGCCATGTTCCTATGTTGGCCACCTTTTGACGATATTTCACGTTGTTTACAATTTTGAGATGTTGAGTTGCGTTCAGTTTGTTGGTACAAATCATATTTACCGGTGTACATAAACATTTCGATCACAAAATGCACTAATATTGTAATTTAGTCGGTTTTCTGAGGTGTGGCCAAAATAGGAACCTATGGCCAATACTGGTGCACTTCCCCTAGTAGATTTAAAAGTAAAAACAATGTAATGAGGTGTACAATTATTCTACTAAAACGGTCATCAATCAATTTAGATTAATCAGTTTTGGAAGTTGTAGCGATACAGTTAGATGATGAGTCCATCGTGCCTGCATTTTCTTCAAGTCAATAATTATTTGGAATTGCCTTCTAAGAAAATTTCTGGGCCTGATGATGCTTTTAGTAATGGAATCTAGAGTTGGTTGGAAATGCTAACATGAAGCTTTAGTGTGATGATTAATTAGCTAGAGAATGATCTTTAGAAGAGGGTAGGTGGATAGTTCCGTATGTCTCCAAGTCCACAGGACATACTTCAAGTCCCCGCGTACATCGTACGGGTTAGGCAAAAATGTGCGTCTATCTTGAAAAACTGTCGCATTAATGACCCTTCGCTCATTTTCAACTTCTATTCAATTTTCATACTGCCGTACTCTAACGGAACTATCCACCTACCCTCTTCTAAAGATCATTCTCTAGCTAATAAATCATCACACTAAAGCTTCATGTTAGCATTTCCAACCAACTCTGAAAATCGTTAACTTCGCGTATGAAGTAACACAAAAACACTTTGAATGAATGGAATCTAGTTGGACTAGCGTACTTACAATATGTACCTTGAGAATGCACTCGTCCTCAGCCGAAGCAATGGCGCTTCGCAGATCTTCCACAGCTCGAACGATGTCCTCTATAGTTTCCAGCTGGACATCCGTGTTGATGCTGGCGTCGACTCTTCGTTGGAATTCTATCCAGTTTACCCGGTGGAAGTCCTGACCAAGACGAAAATCCGCTACTCCAACGACCTGGATCAACACAGGTAAGTGGTCAGAGCTCAAACCGTTGATCGTTATTGTAGTTGCAACTGGAACGTTATACAGAAATATATCGATGGTCGATGGATATCCCCCCGGAGACAGGAATGTTGGTTGATGCGTAACGTGAACGGAAAAAATACTATCTGAGATTCTTCCAACAGCAAGCAACCGTTATTTTTCATTTTTTTATTTCATTCATATATTCATATAATATCAACCATTTCAACGATAGATGCCCCTTGCTTCGTGCCTGGTCAGATGCCACGATGAAATTCTGCACTGGCCTTCGTAACAGCAGCGAGGACAATAAGCAGCAATAATCAAAAGAGACCCTTTTGCTGTTGCCAGTTCGCGCATTTGTATGCAGATGCATCACCAATAGGACAGCTTTTGGTCTAATGATGATGGGCACAGACATTGCAACATGCATTCACACGACAATTCTTTGATCCATGTCTAAAGTGCAAGCATTTCATTACCCAGTGTTTCCGATCCGTGATCCACGATAACCATCCCACGAGACAATTATGTTGTAGAGCGATCGTACTTGGCGCTTGGAGCGCTCCAAGTGTAATTGTTCCTTTTTTTAAGTGAACGAGTCTCTGTACTGATGAATTTCCTGCTTCCTCGACACTGGGAACAATTCAATCGGTTCCAGCTTATACCGCTCTTTCAGCTCCGGTTGGATATGCTCCAGCCACGTATGGTTTTTCCGCAGAAACATCGAGAGTGACATAATCAGCGTTGCATCTGTCCGAATACGACTAAAATATTCAGGACCGCCCAAATTATACGCAGAGCTTAAGGTGGTTCGCTGTGAGATCCTTATTCTCGCTACCACTTCGAAACTTTAAGTGCACAAATATCAGCTTCCACGACACGTACTACAATGAAACTGCTACTCCACGTTTGCTGCGCTGCAGTATACATGCAGTAGCAATTTCAGGTGAAATGGAACTCTAATTTCCGAGATGTGTGTAATTGAAAATTCGAGGTGGAAATGCATTTATAGCCTACGTGGTGGCCATTTGTGGACTCTACAAGGAATCACCTTAATGCATGAAGCTCCATCCATTTTATACATATTCACATTTTACATTTGTTTATTGGTTCAACGTTAGTGTAAGTGTTTTGGTACCATGAACTGAAATATGAGTCAGGGATTTGGTATCTTTTTTGACGATTTTTTTTTTTTTTTTTTCGTTGAAAACAATATTTTCTATTGCAATTTTTTAATTTTCAATTTCCACTAGTCTATTATACTATGAAAATATCCTATCTTATTTTTTTTTTCTTTTAGAACAATGCATAATCGGGACGTCCCCAACGTTCCCCAAGCGTACGGTCAACCTCGCTGAACATCGCTTGATTTCGTGTAATTTTTGCTTAGGGAGCTTCCATTCAGAACGACACGCTCAAATTGGGGGCGTGGGAGGGGGGGGGTGTAGGTTTCAAATGTGTGACAAGCAAAGTCTGTCAAATTATACAGGGTTCATGATATGCAGATCACCCAGTTATCGTCAGAGCAATAATTGTGATACTCGAACTGTCCGCAAACCCCAGTTAATGCGATAATTATGTTGCCAGTATTTAATTGATGTAAGTTAAATTTTGTGTGATTTTTTAGGAAAATATGATTTCATTTTCCATAATTGTGAAGAGGAGGGAGGGGGGCTAGAAATGCATTTATTCTCCTGTTAATTTGCTACACATATTTTAGTTTTTACCCATTAATTTTTAGATTTTAAATAAAATAACAAAAAATGAATCCTGGATGCTGCCTTTGTGGAATTTCCCCGGAGTGTAATGTTATGGCATAAAAAATCAGATTATTACGCTACGAGTCATTAATCAAATGTTGAATTTCAATGTTAACTTGAACACAACCATGATACCATCGATGGATAATCATCTAATGACAACAAAAGATCCTTAAACTGTTTCTTTCTTGAACTAATTGATAATATTTTTCAATTTTTATTATATGCTTCCACACCTGGACCCTACCTATCGACCCATCAACTCATGGACCGAGAACCAACAGTTTTACTTCCCTCCCACGCCTCCGATGAAAGATTTTATGCCTCAGAAAACCCCGGCAACGCCGACTGGGATTGAACCCAAGCCCTTTGGGGTGAGAAACAATCAATCCCAATCGGCGCCGCCGGATTTTTGGAGGCATAAAATCTCTTATCATGCCTTCCTTCGGAAGGGAAGTAAAGCCGTTGGTCCCCGGTCCATTAGTTTGATGATAGATACTATAGATTCCATAGATAAGCGGAGGCAAAGTAGAATGTAGCCAAACGAACGATGTTTTTTACGGGAGAAGTATTGTAATATTATGAGCACAAAACTTTTTCCACACTCTACGTTTCGATTTATTTCGCTGAATACGGAAGAAGAAAATATAACGCAAACCACTCCTCGATTCATTGTTGCCTAGATTTGCTTTGCATTTCATTTTGAACTTTTGTGCACGAAACAAAACAAAATTGCACAACGAAGAGCTCTATGATGGCATGAACGTTTTTCACGGATGCCAGTGAGATCATTTATTTTTCATGGTTGCCAAAACAACTTTTTGTGTCTCCACTTATCTATGGAATCTATAGTATTTATTGTTTTGTTGAGTCGATAGGTAGGGTTCAGGTTTGGGAGCTGCCTTCCTGGCGACGGTAACATTGGTGCTCAGCACGGATAACAAGATCGACGGAAAACAAATCAAGGAAAAAAATTATAATCAGAGAAATCAATACTTCATTGCTTATTGCACCGTGAACAATTGATTTTCCATTATGCCGATGAAAAATCAGTCGGGTTACGCATGTTGCCTGCGTGAGAGTTGACGACCTACCACCAGAAGTCCCGGATAGCGATCTAGCATTGGTGTTAGGGAAATACGGTGATGTAAAGTGTGTAGTATGGGAGAGATTTTCAGCTACTTTTAGATGACAGGTGAATGGATAATTTACATGGACGCAAAAAAAAAAGATTCCCAACTCCCTGCATTTCCTCAATCGGAAGGGGAACATATTTTACCAAGGGACAAAAACTTGTATTTCTTTTGTATGATGGATGGGCATCGGATAAACCATGTCCCAAGCGAAAGGTACCTGATACCTGTGTCCATCATTGTGCTTATCGTATAACATACAACAAATCTTGGTGAATATTCAAATAGAAAACTCTCAATAACAACGGCGGGAATGCTAAGATATCACTAAGTTGAGAACAGGCAGAAAATGAAGAAGTCATTCAAAGCTTCAACATCTCAAGCATCAAAACAATCACTGGAATCAATTACCACACAAAGATGAAACTGGCGTCAAACACAATCAATTTATAACAATATCTCATATAATTAATTTATCAACAGTAACTACTGCAGATGATACAATCCAATACAATATTTTCTCTCATCTCCGGAGATCAAAGGCCAAAGAATAAGACTAATTAAATTTAGCCATCTCTCGAACGCTGCACAACACAAGCATATAATTGTTTCTTGTTTCGCCAGCGGTTCGATTGTCGATAATGGCGAAGACAGTATCCTATCAACACATCTATCGCCGGTGGCAGCATATAATGTTCATTCTTGCCTCCTACTACACTCCCATAAACACCGATTGAAGTGATAATTTCAGCAATTTTATACCTCATGCCAAAGGATTAATTTAAAATCTCCCTTAGTTTAATCGTGTTCTACCACTGCGAACGCTTTCAATTTCAATTCCTTCCGACAACGACGTCCTCAGCCCTATTCACAGAGCGCTACTTCAATCCTGCTTTTGCAGTCATCAAGGGAGAAGAACGATTTAATTTTCACATCCTTAATGCAATGCCATCCGGGAGCCCTGATTATGTATGGTGGCGAACTGAAAGACAAGCGAAACAAACATCACTTAAATCAATGGTGCGAACGAAGCATAGTAGCATATCATCAGTCTACAGTACGCCTCTTCAAGTCATGGATGCATGTCATGTGTATACAATGCTAAAGCATCTCTATAGTAAGTGTGGGTGTGTGTACTTCTCGCTTTCAACCGACATGACACATAATGGCACTGATAAAGATTGACACATAATTTGCATATTTTAATGAGTTCTCATTAGTTTGAAATGGTTGCGAACTTTCAACCCCTTCGCTTCATCTCACTATTTTGTCCAGTCTGTTCATCCTGTACATATGTACGACACGCAGCTTGCACTTTGCAATGTATTTCTGGAAAACGTGTTCCTGGCAACAAACACCAACTGTTATCAGATCAGGATGCACTATCATCGTGCATGAAGCCTTGTAGCTGGCATGCCTTGGCAAAAGTTCTAATTGGTGCCTGTCTCTGTCTCTGACGAAGACTGTCGAGGATCATCACCAATTCGAGCGATATGTACGTCCATACACTCATCCCATTCATGAGCGAGATCTCATGCCGCATTCAAGCCATTCTACAGGGAAGCAGCTATTAAAATTGAATTTAACCAAGCCATCAATTTGGCGCAACTCAATCTGGGTTTAATCCAATTTTCGGCTAAAATTATCCGTTGCACTGAAACGGCCATAATTGAAACAGACGCGAAATATTTTTGATGCTAGAAACCAGCTACACTCATTAGTACGTATCCCCATTGGGAGGCAATTACCACCCACCCGCTTTTTAATGGTGTCAAAAAATAACCAAACTGTGCTTTTAGCATCACAGGGCCTATAGTTGATCAGTGACTGTGTGAACACACATGCTATGGTAAATGGTACAATACAATGTGCATCACTGCTGGTTCATAGCATACCATGCTTGTGGCAACCAGTAAGTGATATAATTCATCGAGCCCGGAGTACCGAGAGAATTTGTGTTGAATGTAAAACCCTCGATGGCACTCCACATTGCGGGCTACTGCAAGGGTTGAAACTCGTTCTGATCAATTTAATGTGATTGCTTTGCCTTGGTAGAATTTAAGCCTACATTCAGAATTAAATTGCATCGTCAATGGATAAGAGATGCACCATTTATTCACCATTTGCATGATGGTATGGGATAAATTGATAAAAGAAATATTCAATATGTGTCATTCCGCGCCAAGTGTCCGATGTAGCTGAAATTGACAACTTCAGAATTGGACCAAATGTGGAGGGGAAGTTTATTTAAGTTCAAATTTTATAAATTCAAATTGCTTATCAGGTGAGTGTGGCTATTGTCGGCAACCTCTTTTCCTTCGGCAACCTTTCCATTTGAACTGCGTTCGCTCTTATACTATCGGCAACTCGAAATCACCCGTATTTTGTAGTGCGTATGTAACAGGTTTGCTCAGTCGTAAAAATGTCATAAGACTGAAAGACTAAGGAATCGTTTAAGCACAAATATCTCAGAATGTGTATATTTAGATTTCCATTGAGACAGAACCATTGTGTTCCCCATCCTTTTATACATAAGAAACACATATTAGCATTAGCATTAGCATCGAACAAGTTGCACAATATATCGTAGGTGGTATGAATTCAAAACTATTAAGAGCAAGACGGATATCTGTAACTGGACAGATAGTAAGTAGCAAATTATTACTATCTCCCAGATAAACACATATCCCGCTCCAACAGTTAAGGATTGTCCTGGCCACGTCCTTACAACTGGTAAGAAACACATATCGACAAAAAATAATTTGCGTATTTCCTGAGATACGACATTTTGAAATAAAGAATGCTAAAAATTATGACAAAAATGTTACCTACAGCATTTTTTTTTCACCCTCTCTTCTAAGTATAAGAATTTATTTCGCTCGCCTACTATTTTTATGTTTTGCGGTATAGTAACATCACGGCCAACTTTCCAAACTATTATAATCGTGCGTAAAGTTACTTTTGCGCACGCTTTTGAGTATTGCCTTGCCTCTCGTCTACCAACCGAGAGCATGAAATTTATTTTTTGGAAGTCATATTTCATAGCCCACTGGACCAGAAAGTTTAATTTATACGCATGGACGTCCGCATGCAGATTATCTTGTTACAGCGTTCTATACAGATACAAACGATTAACAATCAAAGGGTATTTTTCAAAATCACAGAAAAATTTGGTAACGCAACTTGCAAACGTATTTTGCGACTTGTTGCATAAATAAATATTTGGAAGAACACATTAAATGGTGGGTTTATGTACAAGACACGACCGCAGGGTTGACGTAGACTACGTTAAGCTGTGTAGTGAAATTCCCGTGCATTTTTTTTTTAGATATTGATTTAAAATACAGTAGAAGTAACCTATGATTTCGGTCCTATGCACATATTTTGGATTTCCTACTTAGTAAAACTTGGTTACATTCAGGACCTCATAAAAATGCGAATACATATTCTATTTCATTTGATTCCTAAATTACAATCAGATATGAGTAAAGCTTTCTTCAAGTGATTCATTGAAGCGTCCAACAATGACCGTCATGATGTCTCATATTCCCTATCACTTCAAGATTTCTAGGACACAAATCTTGGACGGTTGTGACATCACTCATGAAATTGAAACTCGTTGTGTACTGGACTGCAACAAACGTGAAGTTCCATGAAGTAATGAGATTGGGTTGTTAGCGGAATGCTTAAATAAAACAGCAAAAAGGTTATCTTCCATTTAATTCCACCTAATTACTTTTGGTATCCATGACTGATACGTATTTCGACTACAATGTGCAGTCTTCATCAGTGTTTTATAGTGAAGTTCCAGTTTCTTTGTTATAAGTTTTGTGAGAGCTGATATATGTACTCTTGAAATGTTTCTATGGTAATGGCAATGTTATGCAACATTTCATAGTTGATCGAGATGATATCAATTAGCCATGAATCCCTCCAATAAGTTCTCGGTACATCTTTTATCTACCGATTGAACAAATAAAAAATATACTGGCTGTGAACCATTTGCCGAGTTAAATTTAACTCGTGGTTAAAAGTGACATTTCGAAAGTTATTTTGTATGTTCGAAAATCCCTGTGCTGTCGATCGACCGGTTTTCGAGAAGAACTCAGCCACGGTTGTCAAAATTTAACTTCTTGTCTGTCAGAAATAACCACGCTCGGATAGCAGGGTTAATCGATAACTTTCCATCTGTCAAATTTTAACCAAAAGTTAAAAAAAATCCACCAAATGGTTCAGAGCCTAAGGCTGTGTTCCATTTGGAAAATTTTCACTTAGATTTGACACTTCGAAAATAAATTAAGATGTTCAAAAATCCCTCTGTTGTACATCGACCGATTTTCGAGAAAGCGTCTGTCAAATTGATTCCTTGTCTGTCAGAAATAAGTCTGTTGGAATAGCAGGTTTATTTGAAAATTTTCCATTTGTCAAATTTAAGTAAAAATTCACTAAATGAAACACAGCCTTAATAACTTGAGCACAGAATCGTTTCCTGTTGTGTTTGTCGTATTAGATGATAGATAAAAGCTTCTTTTATCGATATGTGTGCTGAAAATACCTGGGCCGAGTGGATTCAAGGAGAAAGTCGACGAAGAAAATCTTGTAAGTGTTACTTAGGCTATGAACCATTTGCCGATTTAAATTTAACTCGTGGTTAAAAGTGACATTTCGAAAGTTATTTTCTATGTTCGAAAATCCCTGTGCTGTCCATCGACCGGTTTTCGAGAAGAACTCAGCCACAGTTGTCAAAATTTAACTTCTTGTCTGTCAGCAGTAATCACGCTCGGATAGCAGGGTTAATCGATAACTTTCCATCTGTCAAATTTTAACCAAAAGTTAAAATAATTCACCAAATGGTTCAGAGCCTTAGGACCTAATGCAATGTTCAACTTGAATTAATCATTTCGTCCGACCACTTTCCACAGAGATGGCGCTGTTCCGCTGGTAGGAAGTGATAAAAATCCCCATATAGAAATTGAGAGAAGTGGGAATAATTTGCTTTAGGTGCATATTCAGTTAAAAAAAAAGTGAATGACAATCTAAAGAAATTAGTCAGGAACTTTGTCGTTCACTTTTTTCCCGGAAATTATTGCTACACAAGTTAAAACTAAAAAAAAACGATTTTTCCCCATACAGCTTTACCTGCGTTGCTACAAGTCCCCAGAGAGCCAACAAATTCAAATTTGAGAGAGAAAATTTGCTCTCACGTCCTCAATCTCTCAACATGCCATGTATTTTGATGACACTCGATTTGTCATTTCCCTTTCATAGATTTCAAAATAGAGTACCTGACACTACAAAACATGTCTGGTACACCTCTATATACGCATTTACTTTAACATTTGAAGTCCCTCCTTTTTTACATATTCTCCGCAAAAGATACTTTCTGCCCCACCATTCATAAAAATTGGCGGGAAATTCTGTGAGGGGTGAGCTATTTTGTGTGCAGAATGTGTAAAAAAGGAGGGACTTCGAATATTAATTTAAATGGATATATAGAGGTACCAGACATGTTTTGCACTGCAGTGTCCTCTGTGAACAATTAACGGAAAACAGATTATGTGCAGTTTCCGATACATGTCACTGCAAATAACAGCAGTGACATCTGATGGAACATGAATGCAAAAGCTAGACAAAATGATTAATTGTTTCGCTTAGCTGTAAACAGAAAATCGATTAAGGGAATCGAACAGTACAAGTAGACCCTTTTGAACGCTCACTGTCGAATTTCAGAATTAAATTGCATCGTCAATTCAGAATTAAATTGCATCGTCAATGGATAAGAGATGCACCATTTATTCACCATTTGCATGATGGTATGGGATAAATTGATAAAAGAAATATTCAATATGTGTCATTCCGCGCCAAGTGTCCGATGTAGCTGAAATTGACAACTTCAGAATTGGACCAAATGTGGAGGGGAAGTTTATTTAAGTTCAAATTTTTTAAATTCAAATTGCTTATCAGGTGAGTGTGGCTATTGTCGGCAACCTCTTTTCCTTCGGCAACCTTTCCATTTGAACTGCGTTCGCTCTTATACTATCGGCAACTCGAAATCACCCGTATTTTGTAGTGCGTATGTAACAGGTTTGCTCAGTCGTAAAAATGTCATAAGACTGAAAGACTAAGGAATCGTTTAAGCACAAATATCTCAGAATGTGTATATTTAGATTTCCATTGAGACAGAACCATTGTGTTCCCCATCCTTTTATACATAAGAAACACATATTAGCATTAGCATTAGCATCGAACAAGTTGCACAATATATCGTAGGTGGTATGAATTCAAAACTATTAAGAGCAAGACGGATATCTGTAACTGGACAGATAGTAAGTAGCAAATTATTACTATCTCCCAGATAAACACATATCCCGCTCCAACAGTTAAGGATTGTCCTGGCCACGTCCTTACAACTGGTAAGAAACACATATCGACAAAAAATAATTTGCGTATTTCCTGAGATACGACATTTTGAAATAAAGAATGCTAAAAATTATGACAAAAATGTTACCTACAGCATTTTTTTTTCACCCTCTCTTCTAAGTATAAGAATTTATTTCGCTCGCCTACTATTTTTATGTTTTGCGGTATAGTAACATCACGGCCAACTTTCCAAACTATTATAATCGTGCGTAAAGTTACTTTTGCGCACGCTTTTGAGTATTGCCTTGCCTCTCGTCTACCAACCGAGAGCATGAAATTTATTTTTTGGAAGTCATATTTCATAGCCCACTGGACCAGAAAGTTTAATTTATACGCATGGACGTCCGCATGCAGATTATCTTGTTACAGCGTTCTATACAGATACAAACGATTAACAATCAAAGGGTATTTTTCAAAATCACAGAAAAATTTGGTAACGCAACTTGCAAACGTATTTTGCGACTTGTTGCATAAATAAATATTTGGAAGAACACATTAAATGGTGGGTTTATGTACAAGACACGACCGCAGGGTTGACGTAGACTACGTTAAGCTGTGTAGTGAAATTCCCGTGCATTTTTTTTTTTAGATATTGATTTAAAATACAGTAGAAGTAACCTATGATTTCGGTCCTATGCACATATTTTGGATTTCCTACTTAGTAAAACTTGGTTACATTCAGGACCTCATAAAAATGCGAATACATATTCTATTTCATTTGATTCCTAAATTACAATCAGATATGAGTAAAGCTTTCTTCAAGTGATTCATTGAAGCGTCCAACAATGACCGTCATGATGTCTCATATTCCCTATCACTTCAAGATTTCTAGGACACAAATCTTGGACGGTTGTGACATCACTCATGAAATTGAAACTCGTTGTGTACTGGACTGCAACAAACGTGAAGTTCCATGAAGTAATGAGATTGGGTTGTTAGCGGAATGCTTAAATAAAACAGCAAAAAGGTTATCTTCCATTTAATTCCACCTAATTACTTTTGGTATCCATGACTGATACGTATTTCGACTACAATGTGCAGTCTTCATCAGTGTTTTATAGTGAAGTTCCAGTTTCTTTGTTATAAGTTTTGTGAGAGCTGATATATGTACTCTTGAAATGTTTCTATGGTAATGGCAATGTTATGCAACATTTCATAGTTGATCGAGATGATATCAATTAGCCATGAATCCCTTCAATAAGTTCTCGGTACATCTTTTATCTACCGATTGAACAAATAAAAAATATACTGGCTGTGAACCATTTGCCGAGTTAAATTTAACTCGTGGTTAAAAGTGACATTTCGAAAGTTATTTTGTATGTTCGAAAATCCCTGTGCTGTCGATCGACCGGTTTTCGAGAAGAACTCAGCCACGGTTGTCAAAATTTAACTTCTTGTCTGTCAGAAATAACCACGCTCGGATAGCAGGGTTAATCGATAACTTTCCATCTGTCAAATTTTAACCAAAAGTTAAAAAAAAATCCACCAAATGGTTCAGAGCCTAAGGCTGTGTTCCATTTGGAAAATTTTCACTTAGATTTGACACTTCGAAAATAAATTAAGATGTTCAAAAATCCCTCTGTTGTACATCGACCGATTTTCGAGAAAGCGTCTGTCAAATTGATTCCTTGTCTGTCAGAAATAAGTCTGTTGGAATAGCAGGTTTATTTGAAAATTTTCCATTTGTCAAATTTAAGTAAAAATTCACTAAATGAAACACAGCCTTAATAACTTGAGCACAGAATCGTTTCCTGTTGTGTTTGTCGTATTAGATGATAGATAAAAGCTTCTTTTATCGATATGTGTGCTGAAAATACCTGGGCCGAGTGGATTCAAGGAGAAAGTCGACGAAGAAAATCTTGTAAGTGTTACTTAGGCTATGAACCATTTGCCGATTTAAATTTAACTCGTGGTTAAAAGTGACATTTCGAAAGTTATTTTCTATGTTCGAAAATCCCTGTGCTGTCCATCGACCGGTTTTCGAGAAGAACTCAGCCACAGTTGTCAAAATTTAACTTCTTGTCTGTCAGCAGTAATCACGCTCGGATAGCAGGGTTAATCGATAACTTTCCATCTGTCAAATTTTAACCAAAAGTTAAAATAATTCACCAAATGGTTCAGAGCCTTAGGACCTAATGCAATGTTCAACTTGAATTAATCATTTCGTCCGACCACTTTCCACAGAGATGGCGCTGTTCCGCTGGTAGGAAGTGATAAAAATCCCCATATAGAAATTGAGAGAAGTGGGAATAATTTGCTTTAGGTGCATATTCAGTTAAAAAAAAAGTGAATGACAATCTAAAGAAATTAGTCAGGAACTTTGTCGTTCACTTTTTTCCCGGAAATTATTGCTACACAAGTTAAAACTAAAAAAAAACGATTTTTCCCCATACAGCTTTACCTGCGTTGCTACAAGTCCCCAGAGAGCCAACAAATTCAAATTTGAGAGAGAAAATTTGCTCTCACGTCCTCAATCTCTCAACATGCCATGTATTTTGATGACACTCGATTTGTCATTTCCCTTTCATAGATTTCAAAATAGAGTACCTGACACTACAAAACATGTCTGGTACACCTCTATATACGCATTTACTTTAACATTTGAAGTCCCTCCTTTTTTACATATTCTCCGCAAAAGATACTTTCTGCCCCACCATTCATAAAAATTGGCGGGAAATTCTGTGAGGGGTGAGCTATTTTGTGTGCAGAATGTGTAAAAAAGGAGGGACTTCGAATATTAATTTAAATGGATATATAGAGGTACCAGACATGTTTTGCACTGCAGTGTCCTCTGTGAACAATTAACGGAAAACAGATTATGTGCAGTTTCCGATACATGTCACTGCAAATAACAGCAGTGACATCTGATGGAACATGAATGCAAAAGCTAGACAAAATGATTAATTGTTTCGCTTAGCTGTAAACAGAAAATCGATTAAGGGAATCGAACAGTACAAGTAGACCCTTTTGAACGCTCACTGTCGAATTTCAGAACCTAGTACTGAAAAAAAACTCGACGGTACCTCTATTTATGCTAAGAGATAAGCATTGCAAGTCCCTCCTACTTGAAGAATTATGCAAAAAAAACTGGGGTTGTATAAACCGTTCTATAGCATAATTTTCCAAGTAGGAGGGACTTTCATAGCTAATCTTAAAGCATAAATAGAGGTACCGTCTGATAATTTCAGTGCTTGGTACAGAAAACTGTAATCTGTGTAGGAAAATCCTTATTATCACCACAGAAACGTTCCCGTTTTCTTATGCAAAATAATGAATGTGCGTCGAAATTTTAAAAAACCATATTAAGATTTTTTTTAATTCAATCAATAGATTAAAGATGTACTGAGAATTAAATGGAGGGATTTCAAGCTAAAATGTTCTGTTCGCGAAATATTGACTATCAATATCGAAATGTCGCATAAATGGCCAACCCATTTTGTGTGGTATGTGCTGCTGTCTTTCAGTGTTGCCCAATGATTAGGGAACTTTCATAAATAACGTAGTAGTTGAGGGAGGAGAGGGGTTTCAGAAGTTGGGACCGGCCATGTTTTACACTGAGGCAAATAGACTTAAGAATTTCATAAGACTCGACTTATGAACGATAAATATGAATTTCATAAGCCCGACTTATGAAAGATTTTCGTCTAACATAACGTAGCTCTTATACGCCTTTAGCCATTCCATTTTCTTAAGCGTTGAAAGACGAGTGGCCAACACACGAGCTCCGTAATCTCAAAGTTCATGGTTTGGTTCCAGTCTGCTCCGATTTATTATTTTTATGTCAACATTATTTTTCATACGGCAAATCAATGAAATTTATACTGATTCTTTGTGAGTAAAATTCATTATTGTTTCTTAAGGCATTCTTACGTTCTTTTGCCTGCATGTAGGTGTATTGCAAAACACGTTCCGAGGGGGAAGGGGGGTTAATTGGTCAAAAATATACGTAATTTTTTTTTTTCCTTTGGTTTGTTTTTTCCGTCGATCTTGTTTTCCGTGCTGAGCACCAATGCTACCGACGTGCCAGGAAGGCAGCTCCTACACCTGGACCCTACCTATTGACCCATCAACTCATGAACCGGGGACCAACGGCTTTACTTCCCATCCGATCAGAGATGTTATGCCTTAGCACATCCCGGCGGCGCCGACTGGGATTGAACCCAGGCCTGCTGGGGTGAGAGGTAATCACGCTTACCACTACACCACCGGCGCCGTTATACGTAATTTATGGATGGCCTTAATTTTACTTCAAAGGCTGTGTCGCAATGGGTGAGTTGAATTTAACTCGTGGTTAAAAGTGACAGATGAGTTATCGAATAACCCTGCTATACGAGCGTGGTTATTTCGGACCGACTAGAAGTTAAATTTTTGTAACCGTGGCTGAGTTCTGTTTGAAAACTAATCAATTTCCGGCATTTTCGAAAAGTCACGTTTAACCACGAGTTAAATTTAACTCGGCAATTGGTACACAGCCCAAGAAGTATTTCTCGATTACTTTTTCGAAGGAACGTATCAGTTTTTGTAAACAACGCATTTGATCGTCGATTTGGCGTAACTGGTAGCTCGCCCACGCATGCTAGTACTACCATCAGATAGGGGAAAATTTTCCCAACCTGTTAGCGGTGTTAGTATGTGGGGCGAGCTATTAGTTATGCCAAATCGACGATAAAATGCGTTGTTTACAAAAGCTGATATGTCCTTTCGAAAAGTAATCGAGATTTGTAGTTATCATTCAGGCAAGGAGCGCTTGCGCTATCAAGGCGACGTCGCTACCAGCAGCCAATGATCTCGATGGGAATGACGCGCAAAGTTCGAGGTGCAAAACTCGAACTCTGCGCGCTTGACATGAACCGCCTTCCTACTGCTTATGCTACTGCTGCTGCTGCTGCTGCTGCTGCTGCTGCTGCTGCTGCTGCTGCTGCTGCTGCTGCTGCTGCTGCTGCTGCTGCTGCTGCTGCTGCTGCTGCTGCTGCTGCTGCTGCTGCTGCTGCTGCTGCTGCTGCTGCTGCTGCTGCTGCTGCTGCTGCTGCTGCTGCTGCTGCTGCTGCTGCTGCTGCTGCTGCTGCTGCTGCTGCTGCTGCTGCTGCTGCTGCTGCTGCTGCTGCTGCTGCTGCTGCTGCTGCTGCTGCTGCTGCTGCTGCTGCTGCTGCTGCTGCTGCTGCTGCTGCTGCTGCTGCTGCTGCTGCTGCTGCTGCTGCTGCTGCTGCTGCTGCTGCTGCTGCTGCTGCTGCTGCTGCTGCTGCTGCTGCTGCTGCTGCTGCTGCTGCTGCTGCTGCTACCTGTTTACCCGCCGTCCGAAGCGAAAATGAGTTGAGGCACATTAGCAGCACTGTTTTATAACTTTTCTGATTCAAGCAGCACGATGTGAAACCAAATTGTACTTGATTATGAGGACTGGTTTGGGGGGGGGAACGTTTATTTCATGAAAATAGTGATAAAATTATCACTTTTTATTTGTCCATTTTTAAAACAATTTTTTATGAAAAATTGAAAAAAAAAAGTTTTGTTGCAACAGCTTACGAAAGGTATTTCCTATCGATTGGTGTATTCGGATTTTTATTTCATCTATAAATGACAAAGCTTATAGCGTTCAAAAAATTACACCTTTTTGTGACGGTCGCAATTTTAGATTTTAGATTTACCACCAGTACCTTCCCGTTAGACGTAGTCTACGTCAAAATAAATCCTATTTGTTTTTTTTTTTTAATTTTATCATTCAAAACTCTATTTCTTAGTAACTATATTTTGAACTTATGCGGTTTGATCTTTCTTATATTTTAAAAAGTATGTGGAACATGATGGTGCTATTGAACCAAATATTTAAATTAAATACATATATCCACACAAAATTCCATTATAGCTTTTAGGCGGAATATTAAACTTAATATTTGGCAACACTGTAATAATTTTTTTTCTTGATTTCATGTTTTCTTCCTTGAAAAAACATTTTAAACAGTAGGCGAAAAAAATAGTTCAGAGCGGGCGAAAAGAAACGTGAAATGAATAATTTTTCTCATATTTTTTAAAAGCAAATTACTGTATACTGAGGGGGCGACCCCGGCGTAGTGGTTAACATTCATACCTCTCACGCCAAAGTCACTAGTTCAAATCTCACCCCGGACGAATGACCCAAGAATGTTAAAGTGACTATAATAAAAGAAAGAAAGAAGACTGTATGCTGATAAGTGTTTGATGGTGTTTTCAAATTGAAAATCTTATTATGAGAAATTTGTGTTTTTAATTTTGAAACGCTAATATAAAAAATGTGGCAACACTGAACAAAAATTAAAAAAAAAACCATGTATAGATGTCTAGTCCAATTTGCTCATAAAACACTTCACAATGTTAATTTTAGCTTTACATGTTCCGAAGATATTGATAACAGGAAGTAGTGCTTTCTTGAAAATCACTATAAATAGAAAATGCTCCCCTGGACCAAGGGGTGATTCTAACGGCACCAACATGTGGATTCATAAAAGTTAGACTACAATTTGGTCAAAATCGGAAGACTTGGCATGGAATGACGGTCACTTGGCATGGAATGACCCATACATTTCCCGACCGAGAATTCGGGAATCTCGCGAAACGATAATTTTGATCACTGGAATCGGGAAGCCCGGGAAATCGAAAATATCTCCATTCGTATTCTGGAACTATGGAACTTGCTTCAAAGAATCATAACTTTAGCAATTAGGAATTTATCCCAGCAACGTTTGGACCATAATAAACGAACATTGCGTTGCTTACGGTTTATTGCAATAAACACTATATTAACAATCTCCATGTCATTACAGCCCTGTGGTATGGATAATGTCCTGAGAAGGGAAAGTGTCGACTTACTGCTCGTAAATAAACGGAGGAAACTGCAACGCAAATAAACCCATAGCCAGCTCGTTCGGTGCTCAAACATAGCTACAAGATGTATATATCTACAGATCTGCTGTGTACGCCACATCAACCGCACATACTAGCAATTTATATACACACACGTACGGGCAAATACAAGCACAGTCTGCTCCGACACATAACTCTATTCTCACACTCCAAACGTGCAACTATAGATGGATGACAATATACGTTTGCACAGTTTTATAATGCAGAAATTGCGAGAAATAGCGTCCCATCCTATTAAGGCTACAACGAAGGGAAGAACATTATAAACAGAAAAACACCTCCATACGAGGAAGTGTACTCAGTTATTCTGGTTCATTATTTTACACTCAATCCCAGTTGAGAAAGATCATCCAGAAAAACTGGTGTTCCATGTGTTTAATTTGTATTCCAAATGTTTTCAACCAGCAGTGTACTTTTGCATTACGAGGCATGAAAGGCTTTCAATGAGAGGTACATTCTCTCCAGCGGCAGAAAATCAGCCACATTGAAATGAATTTATGATGTTGTTTATTAAAACGTAAAACCATAACGCAATAAATTCCTGACGTCTGCATGGGTTTTTTTGTTCTATTCTGTGGACGATGTCGCATACTTTTGAATGTAATTTATCCATAACCGTGAAAAGTTACCGCTGCTCGTAAGGCATGTCGAAGTAAAAGTTTTCCTTTATATCAACATTGTGAAATCGGAGAACATTGATAAGTCGGTAGAGCAAGTGACCCTAATGTCAGCCTAAATGTCCCTAATATTGGGCAAGTGCATTTCATAAATAAAACAATGTTGTTAAAATGTTCATTATCAACCAGTACATAATAGACATGTGTTTTTTTCCAGAACACAATATTTTTATCGATGGGCCAAATCATTAGACCGATAGCATAAGAGCCATTTTCTCTTTGGAGTAAGAAAACTTCTTTTAGCTTCGTTATAGTTAGTAGCTATCAGGCTTGATGAAACACCTTATCCCTTTGTCTGTACCTTGGGGTCAATTTGACCTCAGGCCACTTTAAAACTGTAACTTTTTTATTTGTCGATGGATTTTACTAACTCTTTTGTGACTAGGTGCGCCCAGTGAAGTTCTGTAATAATAGCAGAAATCTGCTCCATAAAACTTGAAAAAAGTATTAATTAGAAAAAAAAATTAAATAATTACGTTGTCTGTACCCTGGGCAATTAAAATTTCCGTATCTTAACGAAATTTAAATGGACTTCTGAAATTTCAAATGATTTGCAAAGTAAATGTAGTTGAATTTCTGTTTAAATTATCAGATTTTTTTTAGGGTGGATCCCTCGAGGGAAGGTGTCATTGTAAAACTATACCTATGAAGTGGCACATTTCGACGATATAGATGTTTTTATCACGAGATCCCAACCATTAAGATGTTGCTTCCTTCTGCAAAGATATTCAAGAATGCAAAGCCTTCTGAACTATGGATAGTGTAAGACAGGATTTACTCACTAGATGCCGCTAAAACGAAAATGATCAAGTTGCGCCATCTTATATACACAACATATAAAGCTATCTATACTGCCGTTATACGCATAACTGTCCCATGTTCTACGCAATCCTTATGAGCCGTGAGACTCTTATGCGTATAACGGTAGTATAGATCCTGCTCATAGGGATGGCTCCCGCCTTCTACAAAGAACAGAACCTATCTTAAGGAACATATTAGTTTAGAATTCACTCACCAGGCGGCGCTAGTGAGCCTGGTGAGTGAATTTGAACCAAACTCTTTACCTTGCACGCTAACTTGAAAGTACCCATTAATGGGTAAAAATACCCATTTTGAAGAAATGTGGCTTAACTCATTAAATGAGTGTATGTTACCCATTAATGAGTAACTGTTACTCATTAATAAGTAACAGATACTTATTAATAGGTAAACAAAATTAACTCATTAATGAGTTAAGCCACTTTTCTTCAAAATTCGTCTTTTTTTACTCATTAATGTGTACTTTCAAGTTAGCGTGTAGAATAGGTCTTATCCATTTCACCAACTTTACGGAAGACGGGAATCTACTATTTAGTTAAAATGGAATTCTGAATTCTGAACTTATGATAGGTTTTGTTCATATGAACAACTTTACGGATGACGAAAAGCTTCTGTCTAGTCAATATGCAAAGTTAGGGCATATAATTCAAAATAAACACACTAGTACCAACAATCAATACGAAACTAACGATTTTAAATTGGCTCACCACTTTAGTAGCCTATTGGTCCCAAGCAAACGATTAACGTACCCTATTCTAGTTGAAATTCTATTACTACACTATGTTTGTTTTGATTCGCTATGAAAGTTTGACAGATAACATCAGGGGTGTGTGGATTCATGCAGAACATGCAGGGGTGAGTGAAATAGCTTGGGACTGCTTGGGACCGTTGTTCTGGTACTGAGTGAGCCAAAAATAATAATGATTTTCTTCGGGACCCAGTGGTCTTAGAGTTACCTCTATGCTAGTACCATAGAGGTAACTCTAAGACCAGAAGGTCCCGAAGAGAGCTCAACTTTTTGGCTCAGCTCTGGTACTATCTTCGGTCCCAAGCTAATCGATTCACCCCTCGAAACAAAGGAAAATCCACAAACCCCTCATTTTATCTGTCAAACTTTCATATCAAATCAAAACAAACATTGTGTAGTACTAGAATTTTGACTAGAATGGGGTACGTTAATCGTTTGCTTGGGACCAATAGGCTAGTCAAGTAGTGAGCCAATTTAAAATCGTTAGTTTCGTATTGATTGTTGCTAGCACTGTCTACACACCGACTTCGGTGATTACCGACTTCAAAAGCTGATTACTTTTAAGGCTTTAAAAACAAGGAAAACTTCACTGCAATGGCAAGGCTTGATTATTTAAACAAAGCTGACAGTGTTTTGAAATTTACATTTAGTGGAACACCTTCTGAAATAAGAGTCAGTTTTACCGAACGTTCGGTTGTTGAAATTTCGCTAGAAAATTACCAAAGTTGGTAGTAATTTCTAAGCGTGTAGTGAAAGAAATCTGATCTAAATTCTATAGCATAGGATAAGTATTTTCCATCTAAACAACTTTACCGAAGACGCAAACCTTCTATCCAGTCCATATGTTAAGTTAGGGCAAACAATTAAAAATTAAGCGGCACCGGTGATGTAGTAGTAAGGGTGATTGCCTCTCGCCCTAAAAATTACCTTACCTTACCAATCAGGCTAAAACCTTGTTGTGCTCTGCTGTCCGAAGAAGTCGTCTCCACTCTACTCGATCCATGGCCACAGTTCACCAGCCTCGTAGCCAGGGGTTGAAACAGTCGACGTTTTTTACTACACTCGCTTCGTTGTCGTGCGCGACAGTCTGTTTGTATTCGAACACTCATGCTCTACCGTCGTCTCTATCACACAACACGAGCGGTAGAATAACATTCGAGCTAAAAGAAAATTATCAAAATAGCTATCATATGACATGTGTGATTTCGTTGTAATTCCTCAATTTGGTGTAAATCAAACCATTTCTGATCAGAAATATAATTACTAGGACATCATTGCTTGCTATTTTCAGAATTCACACAAGCACACCATCAGCAGCTCTTATTATGATAAAAACTAAAATACATACATTCGTGACGGTCTTCGGCGACAGTGTCGTATGACAGAGCCTGTCATATGACATTTTGGTTTGGTACTGTACTATGAAAGCTTGTTTTGCAAGTGTCGGAGGCAAAGGCAGTCAATTATCACAGAATATGTGTCGACTACCGTGACCGCTTACAAGACTGCTCGTAGCCTGCGAAGGGTCCGCAGGTCACCTTCTACTTGGTCGATCCACCTTCCCCGCTGCGCGCC
This sequence comes from Ochlerotatus camptorhynchus, assembly GCF_037179485.1. Lineage (NCBI taxonomy): Eukaryota > Metazoa > Arthropoda > Insecta > Diptera > Culicidae > Ochlerotatus > Ochlerotatus camptorhynchus. The sequence goes on from NW_027041231.1 coordinate 162,101, forward strand.
TTCTTCTTGTTCCTGTTGGGTCGCTTTCTAGAACCATTTTCACTGGGTCGTCGTGCGGCATTCTTACGACGTGGCCAGCCCACCGTAGTCGCCCACCGTAGTCGCCCACCGTAGTCGCCCATTTTTTGCAATGTGAACGATGGATGGTTCTTCCAGCAGCTGGTGCAATTCGTGGTTCATTCGCCTCCTCCATGTTCCGTCATCCATCTGCACTCCACCGTAGATGGTACGCAACACCTTCCGTTCGAAAATACCAAGGGCACGTTGGTCCTCCACGAGCATAGTCCAGGTCTCGTGGCCGTAAAGGACCACCAGTCTTATCAGCGTCTTGTAGACAGTCAACTTCGTGCGGCGGCGAATTTTATTCGACCGGAGCGTCCTCCGGAGTCCAAAGTAGGCACGATTCCCTGCCATAATGCGTCTTTGAATTTCTCTGCTGGTATCATTTTCGGCGGTCACCAGTGAGCCCAAATACACGAATTATCGACCACCTCGATTTCGTCATCATCAATCTGAACTCGGGGTGGGAGGTTAACATTGTCTTCCATAGAACCTCTTCCTTTCATGTATTTTGTCTTTGATGCGTTGATGGCTAGTCCAATCCGTCTAGCTTCAGCCTTCAGTCTGATGTACGTTTCCGCCATCATCTTCCGTGCCATAATGTCAATGTCATCGGTGAAGCCGAGGAGCTGGATGGACTTCCTGAAGATCGTGCCACTCGTGCCTATCCCAGCACACCTTCTAACGCAATGTTGAACAGCAGACACGAAAGTCCATCACCTTGCCGTAACCCTCTTCGAGATTCAAAGGGACTCGAGAGTGTCCCCGATACTCGAACAACGCTCACATCACTCGATCCATCGTCGCCTTGACCAATCGCGTCAGTTTGTCCGGAAGTCCGTACTCGTGCATAGTCTGCCATAGCCGATCTCGATCGATTGTGTCGTATACGGATTTGAAATCGATGAACAAATGATGTGTGGGCACGTTGTATTCGCGGCATTTCTGCAGAACCTGCCGAATCGCAAAATTTTGGTTCGTCTTTCTGCGCGTGCTACAAGGTCTGTTGCCGTGCCACCTTCGTTTTCTGCTGCTTCACCGTTGAGGTGCTCGTCATAGTACTGCTTCCACCTCTCAATCACCTCACACTCGTTCGTGAGAAGGCTACCGTCCAAGTCCTTGCACATATTGGCTTGCGGCACGTAGCCTTTGCGCGAACTATTAAGCTTCTCATAGAACTTCCGTGTGTCGTTTACGCGGTACAGATTTTCTATCGTCTCGCGATCTCGGTCTTCCTGCTGAAGCTTTTTCCTTCGAAAAACCGAGTTTTGATTGTTTCGTGCTTGTCTGTATCGCTCCACATTCAATCTCATACGATGTTGCAGCATTCTCGCCCGTGCTCCATTCTTCTCCTCTACTAACAGTTTGCATTCGCCAACAAACCAGTCATTTCTTCGGACCGGGATTGCAATATCTAGTGCGCTGCAACAGTACTACCTATGGCTGAACGGATTTCCCTTCAGCCATCTTCAAGATAAGCTGCACCAAGCTGCTCTTCCGTGGGTAGTGCAACTCCCAGCTGCTGCGCGTAGTCCTGGGCAACTCCGGCGTCCCGTAGTTGCTCAACGTTGTGTCGCGGCGTTCGACTTCGACGTGTGTTATGCACCGTCGAGAGTTTTGAGCGCATGCATACTGCAACTTGGTAATGGTCCGAATCAATGTTCGCACTGCGGTACGTGCGGACGTTGATAATGTCGGAGAAGAATTTCCCGTCGATTAGAACGTGATCGATTTGGTTTTCTGTGTGTTGGTCAGGTGATCTCCAGGTGGCTTTGTGGATATCCTTGCGGGGGAAAAAGGTACTTCGAACTACCATACACCGAGAGGCTGCAAAGTTCACGCATCGTTGGCCGTTGTCGTTCGATACGGCATGCAGGCTGTTTGGCCCGATTGCCGGTCTATACATTGCCTCCCTTCCTACCTGAGCGTTCATGTCGCCGATGACGATTTTGACGTCCCGTTGCGAACAGCCGTCGTACACCTGCTTCTTTCTCGTCGCCGGGTCTTCCTTCGTGTTGGCAGTGCACGTTGATGATACTGTAGTTGAAGAAACGGCCCTTAATCCTCAACTGGCACATCCTCGCGTTGATCGGCTGCCAACCAATCACGCGTTGGTGCATCTTACCCAGCACTACAAAGCCGGTTCCCTGCTCGTTGGTAGTGCCACAGCTCTGGTAGAAAGTAGCCGCTCGATGCCCGCTTTTCCATACCTTTTGTCCTGTCCAGCAAAGTTCCTGCAGTGCTACGACTTCGAAGTTGCGTGGTTGAAGTTCGTCATAGATTAACCTATCGCAACCCGGGAAGCCGAGCGATTTGCAGTTCCATGTTCCGAGTTTCCAATCGTAGTCCTTATTTCGTCGCGTAGGTCTGTGCCGATTGTTCCGGTCCGTATTCCTTTCTTCAGTATTTGCAACTTTGTTTTTTTTAGGGCAGCTTGTTGGGCCTGCCCAACCCCCTGTTCCACCGGGGGACCATCGTGCACAGCTCTGTTTAGAGTCCTACGCTGGCACTAGGACGGTGATCAGCCGCTCCTAACATGGAGAACAGAAGCCGTTTTGAGCCGCACCTCCATGATGAACAGACGCTCAGGTTTGGTGAAGCATTTCCTCTATCACCGTACTATGGTTACCGCGCCAGTGTTCGCGTCGCACCTCTTCACTTTGCTATTGCCGGACTGGCAACATTTCCCAGGCTACGCCACCCAGCTGTGTCCATGTTTCAGCTGGTAGTCTTTTATTATCATATGACTCGATGAGGCGGGAAGTAGGAACTTGTGATGACCAGGGCTAGGTGTTCCGCTCCTTCCAGCTTGTCAACTCACCATTTTGTAGCCCAAAAATGCCTGAGTTTAATCCCAGTTGATCCCACCACACCTTCCTTCGAAAGGGAAGTAAAGCAATTGGTCCCCAGTGAGTTGATGGGTCGATAGGTAGGGTCCAGGTGTGGGAGCCTCCCTGGCGTCGGTAGCATTGGTACTCAGTACGGAAAACAAGATCGACGGAAAACAAATCAAAGAAAAAATAATAAAAATGAATGTCAAACTAGCGCTACCTTGTGAGTGAATCTAGAACTAAATTATTTAGCTTACGATTAGTCTTGCCCATCTGAACAACTTGCCGAAGACGGAAACCTTAGATAGAAGGTTTCGTCTTCGGCAAGTTGTCCATATTTTAAGTTAATACAAATAAAAATAATTTCACATGCGCGTCGCCTTGCGAGTGAATTCTGAACTAAACTCTTTTCTTTAGAATAGGTCTTGTTCTTCGAAACATCTTTGCTGAAGACGGGAACCATCCATACGAACAGGTTCTGTAGATAGCGTTATACACCGAATGAAAAATTCATGTCAATTTCTGCGATATATAGCGCACACGTTATTAACGATAGATTTGCGTAATTTTACAATATATTTCATGTAAAGCTAAGCTCAATATCGCATAAACCTGCAATATTCCATACAAGCTTGTAAGCAATTTCGATGATTATGCCAACTACACTGAGGCAAAGGAAGGGTTGAATTCCATAAGAACCACTTATGAAATTTCGACAAAAGGAATCGGTATGAATTTCATGGAAGCAGTACTATGACGAGCACCTCAACGGTGAAGCAGCAGAAAACGAAGGTGGCACGGCAACAGACCTTGGAACACGCGCAGAAAGACGACAGGCTACCGGCCCCTGATCTTCAAGAAATTGAGGAGGAGATCGGTCGTCTGAAGAACAACAAAGCAACTGGTGTAGATCAACTACCAAGTGAGCTATTAAAATACGGTGGTGAAACACTGGCTAGAGCGCTGCACTGGGTAATTTCCAAGATTTGGGAGGAGGAGATATTACCGGAGGAGTGGATGGAAGGTGTCGTATGCCCAATCTACAAAAAGGGCGACAAGTTAGATTGCTGCAACTACCGCGCGATCACACTGCTGAGCGCCGCCTACAAGGTACTCTCCCAAATTCTATGCCACCGACTGACACCATTTGCAAGAGAGTTCGTGGGGCAATACCAGGCGGGTTTCATGGGTGCCCGCGCTACCACGGACCAAATTTTTGCGATTCGGCAGGTTCTGCAGAAATGCCGCGAATACAACGTGCCCACACATCATTTGTTCATCGATTTCAAATCCGTATACGACACAATCGATCGAGATCGGCTATGCCAGACTATGCACGAGTACGGACTTCCGGACAAACTGACGCGATTGGTCAAGGCGACGATGGATCGAGTGATGTGAGCGTTGTTTGAGTATCGGGGACACTCTCGAGTCCCTTTGAATCTCGAAGAGGGTTACGGCAAGGTGATGGACTTTCGTGTCTGCTGTTCAACATTGCGTTAGAAGGTGTGCTGGGATAGACACGAGTGGCACGATATTCAGGAAGTCCATCCAGCTCCTTGGCTTCGCCGATGACATTGACACTATGGCACGGAACTTTGAGATGATGGCGGAAACGTACATCAGACTGAAGGCTGAAGCTAGACGGATTGGACTTACCATCAACGCATCAAAGACAAAATACTTGAAAGGAAGAGGTTCTAGGGAAGACAATGTTAGCCTCCCACCCCGAGTTCAGATTGACGGTGACGAAATCGAGGTGGTCGATAAGTTTGTGTATTTGGGCTCATTGGTGACCGCCGAAAATGATACCAGCAGAGAAATTCAAAGACGCATTATGGCAGGGAATCGTGCCTACTTTGGACTCCGGAGGACGCTCCGGTCGAATAAAATTCGCCGCCGCACGAAGTTGACTGTCTACAAGACGCTGATAAGACCGGTGGTCCTTTACGGCCACGAGACCTGGACTATGCTCGTGGAAGACCAACGCGCCCTTGGTGTTTTCGAACGGAAGGTGTTGCGTACCATCTACGGTGGAGTGCAGATGGATGAGTAGATGACACCAAACAAACGGAAAAAAATCAATCACCTTCTCTTCACTTGGCAACCAGCAAAGAAACAGCAGTGCGTATACGCGAACACGGGTCCCCTGTGGGCTGTGGTCATTTTATAAACTCAGCAATGAAGAAGACCCGAGTGTCATTCGGCTGGTTATGCTACTTTTCAGTATGCAGTACCGGCAAGCCTCGTTGGATAAATGTAAGATTGGTACTGAAAAAATCTTCTACTTGCGACATGTTGTATAAACAACTATTTTCACACTTCTGATTGTATACACGCTAAATTCTACCCATAATTGAGTAAAAGTTCACCCATTTTGAAGCAAAGTGGCTTAACCCATTAATGAGGAAAAAAATACCCATTAAATGAGTATCAATATGTTGAATATGTAACAGTTACTCTTTAAATGGATAAATAAAATATCCATTAATGAGTTTAGCCACGGGTGCAATTTTACTCATTAATGGGTACTTTCAAGTTACCGTGTAAGATCATTATTCGATCGTTGTATGTACTTGCGCTAATCTCCCCAGATTCTGAAGCAATGATAATAAATGTACAACTCAATTCTGTTCTCACGAAATTTTTTTTTTCGATTTTGTTCTCAATTAGGGTAAACGCTCCTATAGTTGAGGTACGTTAGAAGCGTTAGGTTCCTATAGTTGTGTTTTGAGTCTCCATACACAACTATAGGAACCTAACGCTTCTAATGTACCGCTACTATAGGAGCGTTTACCCTAGAATGAGTACAAAAACTTCAAAACCATTGAGCGGGGCTTCTTTTGACACTTTTTTTATTTAAGCGATCTTTAACATGTCCGTATAAAATAAATAAAGTAGATACCAATAGGAAGTGAGGCACATCCAATAGGGATACATTTATGGTGTGTAACGAGAAGCATATTAACGATCAAGAATGATTGTAGAAAATGTTTGCCATATGGCTATCAAACCGCAGTCGCAAATGTAAACAGAGCGGGTACTTTGGACACGTGATAAATGTTCATAGGTTTTGTTAATTAAATGTACAAAATCAATCGACATCATAAACTCCATCCAAAAACATACAACCTGTACAAAACTCATACTCAAATAAATCAAATTAGTGGTTTGACAGAACTCTAAAAGAATCCTGATATTTCGGTATGGTGGAAGAATCATCAACTCTCTTTTATCATTTTTATAAAACTTCTTGGTAAACTTTCCCGCATAATTTTGAGAAGCGCTTAATGATATTTGCTCACGATTTTATAAGATTGAGTATACTGTAGCAGTATACAAAAGCAAATTATGTATAAACATGCAATCGATTCTTTAATCTACTTCATTTGGTTCAACAAATTTGAATGAGTCAAATTTAGGCCCCAAATCCAACGTAGTCCCCACGACGGCACCACCATTTTATTTTCTGATTTCTTGTGAACAAGTTTGCACTAAATTTTATTGCAATAAATTTTAAGATCACACGATCAAAAATACCGACGAAAAAATAAGCGTGTACAAGCAGAATTGAGTTTTATTACTTCTCTAAACACTGCTATCCAGATTATAGCATATTCGATGATTCCGGTTGGATGAACCCCAAGAAAAGACTCGATAACATGCGAAAAGAATGCAGAAATTTGTTTGCCAAAATATTCCAAAAACAGTATTAGATTATATTCTCTCATGAAGTAGCCGCATCGCTCCACCCATGAAATTTTCTTTCCTGTACAGTTGAAACATTGCCACGGTTTCCCTTGCATATCGTAACCCGAAAGTATATTACGATCCCAGGAAAGCAGCTGAGTGTTATGGCCACTAGCCACCATACTGCAAACCGTCCTTATTTGGCCTTCGTATCGAACCCAATCCCTGGAGCGATGATACAGTGCAGCTATGATGTAGGGCGTAGCTCCTGATGGCGTTGATGGTTGTGCGAGCACCAAAGCTGAGCTTTCATTGCGAAGCATGAAATATGAATAAACACAAAAGTTTTACACAAACCAGACCAAAGTTATCCAAGCCAATATTGAAAATTGAAATTTATTGATTTCGCCAGATCAAATTATTAAACTTTTGTTTTGTGTATATCCTGTACCCAGAATTTACGACCAGGATCGAGAGAATTCCACTGTTGCAGCTTAATGTTTACTATGCATTGGGATTCTACATAAATAATTTACGACGAGAGTTTTCCGAAGTGATCCAATTCAGTAAATATTGTGCTACCACAGACATTTAGCTCTACAGGCAGTTGCTTTCAGCATTTACCTACAGTTACATTCAGTGACTGTTTGCATTTATTCAACTAACGTGAGTGGACTCAAGATGATAAATGTGGATGGCTTAAGCTCACTGAAAGATGATTTTTTTTTTTCTTATGCCGCTAAATCACTTAACTTCAACCGTACCAAAACATGCATACAAATGACTACTTCTAACTACTTTAAAGGCGCCTAGTACGCCTACTACAGTTTCCACCAGTTTCCGCCACACGTCGCTTTTCTGCGAACAAATAGGATGGCCAAACTGAACCATTTATCCTCTAGTAGTTTGTCAACCGAGAGTGAAATACATTACGTACTCCGACCACTTCCTTGCCGACTACTTTCAACCGAAGAACTCTCGTAAATTCCCCGGCAAAATGGTACATGCATTTGTTGAAGAGGGCCACAAACTACAAAGAGTGTGAAAAAAATGACATCAAAAGCAATAAAATCATGATTTGAAATGAAAGTACGAAACTGAAAATGCGAAACTGCACAATACCACAGCTGCCTTACATTTTGCTATCCACGTTCAACTAACTTATACGAATATGTGTAGGGTAGGCGTTCCAGTAATGGTATGGTGTACCTATAGTCGCGGAATGAGGGTTGTGGCGAAATAATGAGGAAAAACTGGCTATGGTTATTTTTCATCGATAGCTCTCCTAAAATAAAACATAAAAGAATTTTTCCCAAAAATGACGGAAAACATTTGATTATTCTTAAGATGTTGACTCCTTTGCACCTATAGTTGCGGTAGTGTTCTTGTAATAATGGAACCCATAAGAAACAAATGCGTTCAACTATTATAGGAACCCAAGATAGCAACTACCACTACTACAGGAACAGAGTTCCTTTTAATGGAGGACAAGTTTTCAAAAAATGTTAATTGTATACGATGTGATATTTTTTTAGCAAAATAGACATTGAAAGCTATAGTTTGACGTATAAAAATTGTATGTCTTAGTTCCTCTACTACTGGCTCACCCACCCTATATGAAAGAAAGGTTAAAGCCGTTGGGAAATAAGTCTAATTTAAACGCTGAACAATGTTTAGGGTTATGATGATTCAGAGTCATTTTCATCATTCGATTGAAACTGGGTATGCACAAGAAACCCAATATTTTATCTGACGGCTCATGCATGTTATAATATACCTTTGTACAAAATCTGTCTACCAAAGGAAATCCTTTTCTAGGAATATTCAAACGCACCCACTTCCACAGCTCAATGTGATGTACACTTCTGCGGTTGGTAATTGAAAATATTGTTTCATTATTTTGCATTGCTATAAAGCTGTGGGCGTAGCCAGGTTTCGAATAAAGGGAGGAGGGGAGGGGGTAACAAAAACATTTTTTATGGAGGATTAGCTTAGACGCCGATTAGCTGAACACCATTATACCGAACACTATTATACTGTATGGATTACTAGGTCAATCATCGTTTAACCGAAACTGAATTTTCAGTCGTATGTACTTCGGCATATGTCATCGGTATTTTATGAATTTGTATAAAAATACAACATGTTTATGTAATGTGTCCAGGGTGCTAGAACCTTTCCAAACTCTAGGGGTTGTCTTCAAGTTTCAAGTTTTTTTTTTCTATTCGTATTAAAATGTAGTTAGTTTTAAGGCTTACAATCCTCTGATTAGTGGCGCCGGTGGTGTAGTGGTAATCGTGATTGCCTTTCACCCCAGCATAACATCTCTCATCACGCCTGCCTTCGGCAGGGAAGTAAAGCCGTTGGTCCCCGGTTCATGAGTTGCTGGGTCGATAGGTAGGGTCCAGGTGTGCGAGCTGACTCCCTGGCGTCGGTAGCATTGGTGCTCAGCACGGAAAACAAGATCGAAGGAAAACAAATCAAGGAAAAATCAATCCTGGAGCATTTAAATTTCCCTGAAAACCTCTCACATTTTTTTTTGTATTTCTCCATTTTTTTTAGAAACTAGTTTTAATTGATAAAGATGACGGAAATCATGCTTAATATATAACATTAGGAAGAAAACCAGAATTAATAACTAAGCAGGGTGGAAAAACGATGAAATGCAAGAAATTAAGATCCAAAGAATAGATTTTTTAAGATTACGAACTCATATTTTGCTCGATATCTGAATTTTATTTTCATCAGAAAGTGGTAGATTGGTGGTGTTGAGCATTTCAACATATTTTTTTTTTAAGCCAAGGCTTTTAAAAGTATCATAACCTTGCAATAATAGTCATTTTACGGTGTACATAAAATCAACTCTAAATGATTAGCATCGTTAATGTTACCTCGGGTGTTCCACAGGGATCTCATTTAGGTCCTTTATTATTTATTTTATTTGTGGTGACGTGAAGTTTGTGTTGAATCGCTTAAATGTGCTCATATATGCTGACGATATGAAACTGTACATCCAAATGGAACTGGGAAACACACCATGAGTGAGATTGCCAATTTCGTCAAATCACTAGATTCCAATCCAGTTGACAAGAAGGCAATATTCATCAAATTCAAATCTGAAACAAGTACAATCGGGTATCTTTGATAATGCATAACCTTAAACTATTGAGTTTCAATTTTTCTAAAAGGGAAGGTAGAAGAGGTAACCGCTAACTTGAAAGTACCCATTAATGGTTGAAAAAGACCCATTTTGAAGAAAAGTGGCTTAACTCATTAAATGAGTAAATTTTTTACCCATTAATGAGTATCTGTTACCCATTAATGAGTAATTGTTAATCATTAATGGGTAACAGATACTCATTAATGGGTAAAATTGTTTAATCATTAATTAATTAAGCCACTTTTCTTCAAAATGGGTCTTTTTTTACTCATTAATGAGTACTTTCAAGTTAGCGTGTATGGATTTCACTTGCAGGGGTCTCAGGTACCAGTTAATGATCGAACGTTGGTGCTGGGAAAATACGGGAATGTGAACTGTGTCATCCGGAAGAAATTCCCTGTGGAGATAGGCTTCGGCATGTACACGAGGTATGAGAAGCGTACATGGACGAAAAACAGGAAATTCACTCCTCGCATAAAGAGGAAGAGGAAGAGGAATATATTATATTGTGAATTAAGATAAATGCTTTCTATGCAAGGCGGAAGGCACCGTGTGAATTCATACTAAAAGTGGAATGTCCGCATGCAGCTCAATAAGCAACCGGAAGAGGAAAAACCTGTATTTATCCACCTATGGTGAGATCTGACCCTTCTTATAAATATAAAAAGCAATTTAATGCGATTTTTTTTTCTAGAATGATGCCGCATCATATGTTTTGGCTCATTTAAGAAAATCATCAGAACACCATCGACGGTCACTACACACTTAGAAATTATCGCCGACTTCGGTAATTTTTACCGAAATCTGAACAGCTGAACTGTTCGGTAAAATTTATGCAATTTAATTCAATTGCTTTTCAGCTACTTTGAAACTAAATCTCCACTAAAATGATAAGATTTGATCATTAAAACAAGGTTGAACATGTTTTCAAATTATTTTCAAATTCAATAGCCTTAAAAGCCTTGAAGGTCAAAGTTTTACCGAATGTTCAGCTGTTCTGATTTCGGTAAAATTTATCGAACACGGAACCAAAATCTTAGTGTGTAGCGAGTGCGTCAAACCCGTCGATAGGTCATCGACAGTGATCACGTAAGCCAACGATCATCTGGTGAGTCAAGTCTTTTTTTTTTACTTTGGAGTGTGGCATGCGGCGAGGGCGCCACGGAGTGATTTTTGCCAGTCTAAGAAAAATGAGCAACAACGCTGGTAGTGTAGGGGTAAGCGTGATTTCCTCTCACCCCAAAAGGCCTGGGTTCAAACCAAGTCACGCGGTGCCCACCGGGATTTTCTGAGGCAAAAATCTCTGATCACGTTTATTTTGTTTCCTCTGTTCGCAACATAAAACCTCTGCGACCAGTAATTTGATTTATTGTAGTATATCCCGTGTCTTTAGTTTAGTGCATGTCGTATTACCAACCGGTGGAAACTAACGATTTGGTTCTAATTGGCTCACTACTTGACTAGCCTATTGGTCCCAACCAAGCACATCGATTGCCGTACCCCATTCTAGTTGAACACAAACCAACACCATCATCGTGTAGGTGCAAGTTTCCCCTATCCGATGATGATGTTGTTTTGCTTGGGTGGCCTTCGCTTTGTGAGTAAAGGGCTTTGGAACGGTTTGTTTAAAATTGATTATGGGCCCTTTTCTATTGTTGATCCAGAATTGTTTGAATCCATACAACTCAATCCAATTTTCAGATTCCACTGCGTCCTAGCAAGAAGTACGGTCGACTTAGTTCGCGCTCCGCTATTTTGGAAGTTTTCTCGCTATTCGCTTGATTTAAATTGTCAGTTTTTTTCTCGCTTAGAGTTCCCAGCTAAATAATTAACTAAAAGTGAGTTTTTTTCTGAGAAGAAAGTGTGTTTTCGGCATCATCGGAAGGAAAATTGTTTTTACGATTGCCAATTCGCCAACCATTTTGCGCACCATCGGTGCGTGGTAACGCATACCTGCACACGGATCATCGTCATCGAGTGTCAGCATCTGCCTCCGCATTTACACCGCTCATCTATCATCGTGTGTTCAGCTGAGTGCCGACCCTCACATAAGCACACACCAACGAAGACCGCCCGCACACGCTGATCGAAGATCATCCACGCTGCGCGTCGCTCCGCTGCTGCCGTTTAAACGCTCGGTGGTAGTAGTATAGGATTATCAGATAAGTTTTTGTTCTTGTTTCTCTCTTTCGCCCACAGTTAAATTTTAAGTTTGTGTTCTGTGTTTGTATGTAGTTTTTTTTTTTGTGTATTGTGTCCGAGTGATTATCGTTTCAGTGGTAGAGCGTTTTTCGCTCCCACTAGTACGGCAAAATGGACATTTTGTCGCAAGACGAAATGGACGTTTTGTCGGAAGATGACACCACTTTGCCACGCGATGGCAAGAAGGGTCGAAAACGTACGTCATCTCAGAAGAAAGATGATGTCATCCCTGGTTCATCGTCTCAGTCTGGCAAAGGACAGGCTCAGATAAACCCCCGATCGCGAGCCTATCCAGATGACTCGACTGGCCCATGGGTTGTCTACTTTCAGCCCAGAAACAAACCTTTGAATGTAATGCAAATTACTAATGATCTGACGAAGCGATACTCGGCCGTGACTGAAATCACGAAGGTTAGGCACAATAAACTTCGTGTCTCCGTCTCTAACCTGAAGCAGGCTAACGAGATTGCTGCCTCCCAGCTCTTCACGCTCGAGTACAGAGTTTACATCCCAGCTCGTGATGTGGAGATCGAAGGTGTGGTCACCGAAGCGAGTCTGACCCCCGAGATCTTGGAGAAGCAGGCGGTTGGCCGTTTCAAGAACCGTTTGCTTCCTCCGGTGAAGATACTGGATGTCCAAAAACTGGGCTCAGTATCTGTCAGCGAGGGTAAAAAGAGTTTTACCCCCACAGACTCGTTCCGTGTGACCTTTTCTGGTTCAGCCCTTCCTCACTACATCGAGCTGGGAAAACTTCGACTACCTGTGCGTTTGTTCGTTCCCCGGGTCATGAACTGCCAAAACTGTAAGCAGTTGGGACATACGGCCTCCCACTGTGGCAGCAAGGCACGCTGTTCCAAATGCGGAGAGAAGCAGCTACCGCACCAAAATGCGTGTACTGTAAGGGAACTCCTCATGGTATCTCGTCATGCCCGGTGTACAAACAACGCGGGGAGAAATTACAACGCTCACTTAAGGAACGTTCCCGGCAGTATTTTGCAGAAATGCTTAAGACGGCCACGCCATCGACCAACGACAAAAATCCCTTTTCTCTTTTGTCAGATGACGAGACTGACTCTGACTTGGCTGAGGAGGGAACTTCTTTCTGTTTTTCAGCACGGAAACGAAAACGCATCCGTTCGCGGAAAGTTGAGAATGAAGAACCCCAAATCAGCTTGCCCAAATCAAGGAGTGGTGGAAAAAAGGAAGTTTCTACTCCTCCTGGATTCAGAAGAACTGACTATACCCAGGATTTTCCACCTCTCCCGGGGACATCCAAAACCCCTGATGTCCCATTTTTAAGAACAGAAGCCCCTTCTTCATCTGGGTTGTTCTCATTTGATAAAATTGTGGACGATATTCTCAAGTACCTGAATATTTCTGATCCTCTCAAAAGCATTGTTCTGGCAATGCTTCCTACTGTGAAGACCCTCTTGAAGCAATTGACATTGAAGTGGCCCCTCATTGCAGCAATCATTTCCTTCGATGGATAATTTTCCAAACGAGGTCGGGGATTTGATCACTATTCTACAGTGGAATTGTCGAAGTCTTATTCCGAAATTAGACTCTTTTAAGTTTTTAGTTCACAATAATGATTGTGATGCATTTGCTCTTTGTGAAACTTGGCTCTCTTCAGATATAGATCTTCCTTTTTATGATTTTAACATTATTCGACTGGATCGTGAGGATTCGCGTGGAGGAGGGGTACTTTTGGGGATCAAAAAGTGCCATTCTTTCTATAGAGTGAATCTTCCACAATTTACAGGTATTGAAGTTGTCGCATGTCAGGCTATTATTAAAGGTAAGAGCCTTTGTATTGCTTCTGTTTATATTCCTCCTAGAGCCGTTGTTAATCGAAAACAACTTTCAGATATATGTTCAGTACTTCCTGCTCCACGGTTGATTATGGGAGATTTTAATTCCCACGGTACAGGCTGGGGGGAACTGTATGATGACAACCGTTCTACTTTTATATATGACCTCTGTGATAACTTCAATATGACAATTCTTAACAATGGAGAAGTAACACGTTTGGCTGGACCATCCTCGAATGGAAGTAAATTAGACCTCACACTTTGCTCTAACTCATTATCGTTGGATTGCACGTGGAATGTGATCCAGGATCCCCACGGTAGTGATCACTTGCCGATCAAAATTTCGATTGCCAGTGGGTTCAATCCGTCGGAATCCGTTAACGTCGCGTACGACCTCACCCGTAATATCGATTGGACAACGTTCAAGACCGCGATAGAGGAAGCCGTGTCGTCGGTAGAAGGGCTTCCACCGTTGGAGGAATATAACTTCCTCTCCAATCTGATCTTGGACAGCGCGCTTCAAGCTCAATCTCGGCCGGTTCCAGGAACGTCTTTCCGTAGGAAACCTCCTTCCCCTTGGTGGGACCAGCAATGCACTGAGGTTTATCGTAAAAAGTCCGACGCGTTTAAGCTTTTCCGGAAACGTGGAACACCCGTGTATTTCGAAGCGTACTCGGCTCTTGAACGCGAACTCAAGAGCCTCATCAAAGCCAAGAAACGCGGATACTGGCGGCAATTCGTGGACGGATTATCGCGCGAAACGTCGATGAATACGCTTTGGAACGCGGCGCGAAGGATGCGTAACCGGTCTTCGAACAACGAGAGCGAGGAGTACTCAGATCGTTGGATTCTCAAGTTCGCGCGAAAAGTATGTCCTGATTCCGTGCCGGCACAGATGATTCCTCGCGAAACGACGAATTCTGTAGACGAGATCAGCCAGCCTTTTTCAATGCTGGAACTCTCACTCGCGTTGAAGAACCTCCCAGACGTCGCTAAGAGGCGCATGTTGAACTTGTTTTGTCAGTTCCTGGAGCTCAATATTGTTCCGGATGATTGGAGGCAAGTGAGAGTTATAGCCATTAAAAAGCCTGGAAAACTCGCTTCAGATCATAACTCGTATCGTCCCATCGCGATGTTATCGTGCATTCGAAAATTGTTGGAGAAAATGATCCTTTTTCGCTTGGACAAATGGGTTGAGACGAACCACCTACTCTCAGATACTCAATTTGGATTCCGTAGGGGCAAGGGAACGAACGACTGTCTCGCGTTGCTTTCCACAGAAATTCAGTTGGCTTTTGCTAAAAAAGAGCAAATGGCTTCTGTATTCTTGGATATCAAGGGGGCTTTTGATTCAGTATCCGTTGAAGTCCTTTCAGACAAACTCCACGCTTGTGGCCTTTCTCCATTAATAAATAACTTTTTGTACAATTTGCTGTCAGAGAAACATATGAGCTTTTCTCATAGAAACTCTACAGCTTCTCGATTTAGTTACATGGGTCTCCCCCAGGGCTCATGTTTAAGCCCCCTTTTGTATAATTTTTACGTCAGAGAAATTGACAATTGTCTAAGTGACAACTGCACGTTGAGACAACTTGCAGATGACGGCGTAGTGTCTATGACAGGGCCCAAAGGGGTCGACCTGCAAGGACCCTTACAGGATACCTTAGACAATTTGTCTACTTGGGCTATTCAGCTAGGTATCGAATTCTCCACGGAGAAAACTGAGTTGGTCGTTTTTTCTAGGAAGCATAGCCCAGCACAACCGAAGCTTCAACTTTTGGGTAAACCGATCACTCATTCTATGTCCTTCAAATATCTTGGGGTCTGGTTCGATTCAAAATGCACCTGGAGATCCCACATTGAGTATCTGAGACGAAAATGCCAACAAAGGATCAATTTTCTCCGAACAATTACCGGAACGTGGTGGGGAGCTCATCCGCAAGATCTTCTAACGTTGTACCGGACAACGATTTTATCGGTTTTAGAGTACGGTAGTTTTTGCTTCCAGTCGGCGGCTAAAACTCACATCATCAAACTGGAACGTATCCAGTATCGTTGTCTTCGTATCGCGTTAGGATGTATGCACTCGACTCATACGATGAGTCTCGAAGTGTTAGCGGGCATGTTGCCACTCTCTGATCGGTTCTCGGAATTGTCCCTCAGGCTCCTCACCCGTTGCGAAGTTATGAACCCACTGGTAATCGAAAACTTTGAAAAGCTTCTTGAGCTGAACCCTCAAACTCGTTTTATGTCATTGTACTACGTGTACATAACACAGGATGTCAGCCCTTCACAGCACAATCCTCATCGTGTATGCTTCTCCGACTTCGGCAATTCAGTTAGTTTTGATTTATCTATGACGCGGGAGATTCGTGGGATCCCAGAACATCATCGTTCCATGATTGTTCCGTCAATTTACGCTGCAAAGTTTGGCCAAGTTGATTCCGCAAGATCGTTCTTCACAGATGGATCACTAATAGAGTCGTCCGCTGGTTTTGGTATTTTTAACGAATTTCATAGTGCCTCTCGAATGCTTCAAGCTCCTTGTTCCGTATATGTTGCTGAGCTGGCGGCAATACATTATACGCTAGAAACGATCGCCTCACTTGCACCAGATCATTATTTTATGTTTACGGATAGTCTCAGTTCTGTCGAGGCTATTCGCTCTATGAGGCCGGTAAAGCACTCCTCGTATTTTCTCATGAAAATACGAGAGCTTTTAAGTGCTTTATCTTTAAGATCTTTTGTCATCACCTTTGCATGGGTCCCATCTCATTGCTCGATTCCGGGCAATGAGAAGGCGGACTCACTTGCTAAGGTGGGCGCTATGCAAGGCGATATTTACGATCGACAAATCGCCTACAATGAATTTTTCTTCATTTATCGTCAACAGTCGCTCGCCAGCTGGCAAAATAAATGGAGTGAAGGGAGTTTGGGACGATGGCTATTCTCGATCATCCCTAAGGTGTCGAAGAATCCTTGGTTCAAGGGGTTGGATGTGGGTCGAGACTTCATTCGTCTGATGTCTCGCCTCATGTCCAATCACTATTCGTTAAACGCTCACTTGTTTCGTGTTGGGCTGGGAGACAGCAATCTCTGTGAATGTGGACAAGGTTACCAAGACGCCGATCACATCCTTTGGTCTTGTGCTGAGCATCGTGGAGTCAGATCTGAACTGTACGATTCCCTTCGGGCTCGAGGTAGACAACCTAATGTTCCAGTTCGGGATATTTTGGCTAGACGCGATCTGGAGTTTATGAAACTCATATATGTTTACTTTAAGAATATTAACATTAGATTGTAAGTTTTATTAACCATGTGTTTAGTTTGTATTTTGTACGTGTGGGTTTTTTTTATGTTTGTTTTCAAGATGAATAGAAATTCGTTCATGTTTTAGGATTAATTAAATATTTGTATCGTAAACCACATTTCAAACCTCCCTCTCCCTTTTCCCATCAAAAAAAAATGTAAATCCCCACTAACCTCGAGACAACCGCGAGTATCCGGTCCAGCTCCTTTAACTTTAAATATAAGAAATCAATAATGTATAACAAAAATGATAACTCGGCTCTGTAAAGTTTATTCGATTGAGCCTGTACAAATAAAGTAATTAATAAAAAAACTCAATCCAATTTTCAAATCAAAGTTGCAGTGATGGATTTTTCTTGATTTTCACTGCGAGGGTCTTCAACAACTTCTTATTTTAGTATTTTTAATTGAAAGATCATTTAATTTTACATAACATATCAAAAAATTAGCGATGTCGAAGAAGCAGTTTTGGAGATACAATTTTTTTTAAATAAAAAATTATTGTTCCGCAATATATGCACCACACGTGCATGGAAACGATGAAGACGAAAGGTAGTTCACAATGCGTCTCCATCGAGTCACAGCAGCTGTGACTAAGGAAATCTATGAGTAACTTACAAGCTGGGTGCTGTCCATAAACCACGTAGACCAATTTTTAAACATTGCAGATCCTACCTCCCCCCTCGTATACTTTACTAAAATTTTAAAATATTTTTACCGAGCGTATACTGTGGCTGGACTCCCCTCCCCCATTGAAGTCTTCGTGGCTTTAAAACAGGCCCCAGTTTGACATTATTAATTTTGGTATCAAAATTTTGGGAGAAGTACTTAAATGCTACAAATAATGACGAGGTCGAAGAAAAATAAGTAAAACATGAAGCATTTATTTTCTTTAATAACAATTTCACACATTTTTCTTCCGTTGAAAATGAATACCGTTTGACAATAATATACTTTTCGTTTTGAGGCTTAAAACTATGGAATGACTGTGTCCCCGAAATTTGGTTCACATGTATATAACGGTTTTTCAATTTTCTTTCCATTTTATTGTTATCGGATTCCGAAAAAAACTGATAGTGTATTTTTGAATCTGGCTTAGAAATAGCCCATGAGTAAAGTTCTTGGGCCGTTGTTATATGGTGGCCTTGCAAACTCGCTTTCGCAGCGTTTCGTTTTAATACTCCTCCCAAAGCATCACAAGGGCCCTTTCCATGACAAGTTGCGAAAAAATTCCACTCGGCAGCAATGCCAAAATCTTTTTGCATGTTGCATAAATTAAAAGCGGTCATCTTATTTTTATATTGGCTTCCTGATCCATCTGAGAAAAAGTAAATCTGTTGTAAGCTTGGCAATTTACATTTTATGAACGCTAGACAATGCGTAAGAAATAAACGAACTGCGACACGATTATGTTTAGTGAAATCAGCAATTGCAATAAAACTAGTAAATTTCAAATCGTTAGATTCTTCGTCTTTAAAATAAATAGCACAAGGGTGAATAGTACATTGGGCGTTCGCCCAATGAAAGCCTTGAACTGCATCCTGCACAACGAAAGAATAATTCTCCGAAAAATCACAGATTATGATGCATTCTGTAGCTTTCAAATTGCTTTTGACGTGTTTCATGTAATTTGCCTGTTGCTCAGCTATAAAGTTATGCGGCAATAAATTGAATAATTTTTCTAAAAAAGTATCAATAAATTCCTGTGTGTCCATTTCAACGAAGTCCATAATGCATCTCTCTACTTGACGCCATTGTTTGAATTGTATTGATTCAACATGTTCGTTACTAAGAATAGTCATTAGTTCTGTGGCCAAAATTTGCGTTCCTGAACAATTTTTGCAACACTGCAGCCAGCATTGTTCACTTGGATTTTGACAAATTATTTTTTTAAACAAATCGTGTTAGGAATCAACACCATCTGGGAGTGATTGTCTGCTTTGTAGTGTTTTAAAAATAAGTTTAACGTTCTGATGATATAAACAAACGCATACGGTATGCGTGCCACTTGTCCCTGCCAAAATGCAGTGTTTCGGACGGTTACTGGCGAACATGGAAAATCCTATTTTAATATCAGGATATGTATTTTTAAAGATGGAGTACGCCTCCTGCAAGTTACACAAAACTTATATCGTCACTATTGTAAAAATCACGAACAAGCATTATCGTTGGTTCTCCTAATGAAGCTCTGCTTAACCTCTTTACAGGCACCGACATTATTCCTTTCTCTTGCTGCAGTGATTTTGCTTGGTTGGCCATATGTTGGGAAACATTGAACTCCTTCATAATTCTATATGTAGACCAACTTTTGGGAAGTGTGGTTAAAATCCTGTATCGCTCATTGCTGTCTCTTGTTTCTTTATATTTATCCTTAAGTTGTATAAGGAATTCATTTTCGTCCGACAAAGGTGCGTTGTAGGTGGTAACGATCGATTCAGAACTGGTTGTTTCCACTGATTCTGAAAATAAATATAAAAAATGATTGATTATTAGAAAAAAAAATACAAATGATTTATTTTTTATTATTTACCTTGGCAGGGAAAAGGAACCTTTCTGGACGGTCCCGCAACGGAAATTGATTCAATGCTGGTTGCTTCGATGGACTCTGAAAAATGATTGCAAAAAAGAAGAGTTTAAGTTAGTAGTTAGAAGAAAAGAATTGAAATTTAAAGAAGAATCACATGAATTTTCAAATAACGTACCTGCAGCAGCGATTCTGGATGGTCCTGCAATGGCTTCTTCGGTCACGGCATCATTGGGTTCATATAGTTTGTGGTAGCATCGTTGACAAATGAAGGAGCTACTCTCATCTATTTTAATCTTTTTTTCCACTGCATAATCGTACAATTTATTGGTGATTTTTCTGGCACATGAACTCAACATCCAAACATCACACATTGAACACTTACGTTTCATTTTTAAATATTCTTCAATTCAACTGTTCTAGTAGGAAACTTTGATTTCTAACTGATCATTTCTTTCATAACATTCGTTGTTTTATGTGAAGCATTATATCGTACCTACGAGTGAGTGATATACCTACGAGTCTAAGCTGTAACTCATAGGTATATCACCTGTTCGTAAGCAATGACGTCACTTCAAACAGCTGTTTCAGGTAAATAGATGAATATTGCGAATAAATACAAACACCACCAAACATTTCCAAATGCCACTAACACCGCGAAGCCTGTTGGGCTGGAGCTTATGTAAAAGTCATTGCCTACGAACGAGTGATATACCTATGAGGTACAGCTTGGACTCTTAGGTACTGATGCAACATGCAAAAAAATTTTGGCATTGCTGCCGTGTGGCATTTTTTCGCAACTTGTCATGGAAAAGGCCCTATGGGAGGAGTATTGAAACGAAACGCTTTAAAATTTGAGTATACGAAGGGAAAGGTAGGATCTGCAATGTTTAAAACTTGGTCTACTTGGTTTATGGACGGCCCGCAGGTTGAACTGAATGTTGCACCCAGCTTGTAAGTTACTCATAGATTTCCTTAGTCACAGCTGCTGTGACTCGATGGAGACGCATTGTGAACTACCTTGCGTCTTCATCGTTTCCATGCACGTGTGGTGCATATATTGCGGAACAATAATTTTTTATTAAAAAAAAATTGTATCTCCAAAACTGCTTCTCCGACATCGCTAATTTTATGATATGTTATGTAAAATTAAATGATCTTTCAATTAAAAATACTAAAATAAGAAGTTGTTGAAGACCCTCGCAGTGAAAATCAAGAAAAAGCAATTGTAACATATTTTTTCCTACAAAATCAAATATCTCTGAGTGTTTCATAATTTTTCTTAAAAAAACATTTCAACATCTTTCATTTGAAAGGTCAATCGTAAAAATCGGTCAATAGATTCAGAAGTTATAAATTTTTGAAAAAAGACATTTTTGAAAAAAAATGATTTTTTGGACCACCCTAACACGGAAATGGTCACCCTAATGGCGCAATAAAAAAATAAAAGTCTAATATTTTTTGATAAGGAAGAACTATACCAATTTTCATGAAATTCTGAGACCCACTATAACTTTTTTTCTATGGAATTGCTGCATACATACATACACACATACATACATACATACATACATACATACATACATACATACATACATACATACATACATACATACATACATACATACATACATACATACATACATACATACATACATACATACATACATACATACATACATACATACATACATACATACATACATACATACATACATACATACATACATACATACATACATACATACATACATACATACATACATACATACATACATACATACATACATACATACATACATACATACATACATACATACATACATACATACATACATACATACATACATACATACATACATACATACATACATACATACATACATACATACATACATACATACATACATACATACATACATACATACATACATACATACATACATACATACATACATACATACATACATACATACATACATACATACATACATACATACATACATACATACATACATACATACATACATACATACATACATACATACATACATACATACATACATACATACATACATACATACATACATACATACATACATACATACATACATACATACATACATACATACATACATACATACATACATACATACATACATACATACATACATACATACATACATACATACATACATACATACATACATACATACATACATACATACATACATACATACATACATACATACATACATACATACATACATACATACATACATACATACATACATACATACATACATACATACATACATACATACATACATACATACATACATACATACATACATACATACATACATACATACATACATACATACATACATACATACATACATACATACATACATACATACATACATACATACATACATACATACATACATACATACATACATACATACATACATACATACATACATACATACATACATACATACATACATATCAGAGGTCCAACGATGCCCGCTGAAATGTGCCCAGAGAAGCTGAAAGTCATCGTGGAAGGACTTTTCCCGAAGCACGACCCAACAACCTGGCCACCTACACCGTACGGAGAAAGAGAGGGAGATAACGTCGAAATCACCAGCGAGGAGCTCGTAGTAGTGGCGAAAGGATTGAAGGTGAAGAAAGCTCCCGGTCCGGATGGAATCCCCAACGTAGCGTTGAAAGCGGCGATCCAGTCATCCCAGCGGCTGAAAGCGGCTGCCGAAACCAGGAAAACCGCCGGGGGATCCAGCATCATACAGGCCTATATGCCTGCTGGATACACTCGGAAAACTCTTGGAGAGGATCATCCTAAACAGGCTGACGAAATACACGGAGAGTGAGCACGGATTGTCGGAGAGGCAGTTCGGATTCCGGAAAGGGAGATCGACGGTGGATGCAATTCGGACAGTGGTCGAGAGAGCTGAAAAGGCGTCCAAACAGAAGCGGAGAGGAGATCGATATTGCGCCGTCATAACGATCGACGTCAAGAATGCGTTCAACAGCGCCAGCTGGGAGGCCATCGCCGAAGCACTGCATAGAATGAGGGTCCCTGACTACCTGTGCAGGATCCTGAGGAGTTATTTCCAGAACCGGCTTCTGGTCTACGAGACAGACATGGGACAGAGATCGATTAGGATCACAGCGGGAGTTCCACAAGGCTCCATCCTTGGTCCAACGCTCTGGAACGGGATGTACAACGGCGTGCTAACGCTGAAACTGCCCAAAGGAGTTGAGATCGTTGGCTTTGCGGACGACGTCGTCTTGACGGTAACAGGCGAGACGCTGGAAGAGGTGGAAGTGTTGTCAACCGAGGCAATCGACATGATTGGTAACTGGATGAAAGGAGCGAAGCTGCAAATAGCCCACCACAAAACGGAAGTGTTATTGGTCAGTAACTGTAAAGCGGTACAGCGGGCGGAAATCACCGTCGGGGAGCACACCATAGCCTCGAAGCGTGTGTTAAAATACCTGGGAGTGATGATCGATGACCGGCTAAACTTCAACAGCCACGTCGAATATGCCTGTGAGAAGGCTTCGAAGGCCATCAACGCGATAGCTAGAATCATGCCGAACAACGCTGGTCCCAGCAGTAGCAAGAGGCGTCTTCTGGCCAGCGTGTCATCATCGATACTGAGATATGGAGGTCCAGCCTGGGTTCCAGCGCTGGAAACGAAGCAGAACCAAAGGAAACTGAGCAGTACGTTCTGGCTCATGGCCATGCGAGTCGTGAGTGCGTACAGAACCATCTCGTCGGAAGCAGTATGCGTTATCGCCGGTATGATCCCTATCGGCATCACCCTGGCGGAGGACAGTGAGTGCTACAGGCAGAGAGAAGCCGGAAGAGTACGGAAAGTTGTGAGAGTGGAGTCATTGGCTAAGTGGCAACAGGAGTGGAACACGACAGAGAACGGTAGATGGACACATCGACTAATACCGATTCTTTCGACCTGGGTGAACAGAAAACACGGAGAAGTCAATTTCCACCTAACGCAGTTCCTGTCTGGCCACGGCTGCTTCAGGAAATACCTGCATCGGTTCGGACACGCAGCGTCACCCCTCTGTCCGGAGTGTGGCAACGTCGATGAAACGCCGGAGCATGTGGTCTTTGACTGTCCAAGGTTCGAGGCAGTGCGAACGGAGATGCCCGTCCTTAACGTGGAGAATGTCGTTGATGAAATGTGTCGAGAGGAGGACTCTTGGAATGCCGTCAGCAGGGCAGTCACACAGATTATGTCAGAGCTGCAGCGTAAATGGAGAGAAGAGCAGCGATCTAGCAACGCCAGCTAGCGCTGAGAGTACGACAAGTGCATGAGCACAGCCACCCCCCGAAGTAGTCGCTTCACAGTGGTCCCGGGGGGATCCAGGCAGAGGAGAGAGTAAGGAATGGGTTTTAGTGGAGCTGCACTAGGCAACTAGTGGATACCACACCGTGCCACCTTCACTACAGGCCAGGCTTCTTGAAGCTTTCCTAAACCTTACTATAAAAAAAAAAAAAAAAAAAAAAAAAAAAAAAAAAACATACATACATACATACATACATACATACATACATACATACATACATACATACATACATACATACATACATACATACATACATACATACATACAAACATACATACATACATACATACATACATACATACACACATACATATATACATACATACATACATACATACATACATACATACATACATACATACAAACATACATACATACATACATACATACATACCCGCCCTGACGTTAAGTTTCTTGTCGGGGAAACAAGACTTAATGGACGGTCCTTCCCGGAGGTGACACTTAAGCCGTCCGTTTTCCGAGCCTGAGAACGTTTCCAGAAGACATTAGCCGCATTTAGCGCGCAACTATGTTAGGCGGTATGTAGGAGAATGATGTGTCGAGACGAATAATGAACTATTTACGAGCTCGTTCCACTCTAAAACCCGATACTCAGAACTCAGAGCTTCAAAATCTCGACCAAACATGAACGAAGACCATGGTTAGCTAGGTGTACAAACAAAGTGAACAATATTAGGAGAGCATGGGTATCGCTTCTCGGCCTAAAGACTAAGATCAAAAAAGGAGAGCATGAGTGAACATAAGCAGTCAACAATCAAGATGATTGGCATACTGTACTGTACGAACTGTACTAATAAAAAACTATCTAAACAAATGTCTGGAAAACGATGTCATTCAAGTCTGAACAAAAAAATCATGACCAACAGTAAGGGAAAAAGTATAAACCTCAGTAATGTGCACAACTTCCATAATCTTCGTAATCATTCCGTACGCACAACAATGCCAGCAAGAAAAACTCGACGGCATATTTTCAATCAGAACCCGGCAAGTCAAAACCGCAAACCATATACATACGAACATACATACCCACATATAAACGGCATACCTAGGGAGCACATCCTGTCGTCGGTATGTGTACTTCTGGTCCAATATCATTCCCACTGTTTAACCATAACGGTGGAATGTTTCCCCCCACATTCAAGAGTGGTTACTTTGCTTTATCCAACGGTGATGATGTTCCTCTCACGTGTGGATATCGCTTGGTGTATCGCAATAGAAACATTTGTTTTTTAGGAGCTGTAACGTGCGGTGTACCATAGAGCTGCTAGTGGGAAGTTTGTTTATGTTTCTGGGCTTCGATGCTATGAGCGTAGTTTGTGTGCTAGTAAAAAATCAATCCACCACGTAATGTTGTCCAGCTTTTCATACTGATTCTGGTATCAACAAAACAAACTGCATACAGCTTTATGTATTTTAACGGTATATGAAAGAAAATGCGCTTATTTAATCGTAACACCACAGACATAACATTCATAAGTTGTTCATCGAACACGCATTCAACGGTCAATTTGAATGTTTCTTAGTAAATAGTACCGCCACATGTGGCGCGCATAGTAAATTGCCTTGCGTTTAAAGTTTATAGACTATCGACATGCGTACTGGTATGGCGGTAGTGTTTAAGCGACGATGCCTTACAGCAAGAAATATTCACTGTCTGTTTGTATGTAATAACACAGTGCAACACAACTTTCTACGACAAAAAAAGTTTAACCATATATGACTTTCTTATGGTCGCATGAGTTAAAATCTAGAAATACGTTTTGGCCTAACACGTCACGTTTTACAGGCACAGGTACACCTCAATATAACGCAACTGTCACTTTTGACTTCCACCGTCGATTTCCCGCAAATTATCATTCAAACAAACAAAGTAATATCAACACCGGACAGATGAGATAATCCCTAATTTATTGGTAATATTAATTTGTATGATTCAATTATTATTAGCGAGATATTAACGATGCAAGTCAAAAGTGATAGTTACGTTCTATCGTGGTATACATGTACTTCTATCTTCATGAGGCTGTACCACCCTACGGGCGTACACACTTAGATTTTTTCACCGAGCCCAGCAAAAAGTGCCGAGAATCCAACAGCCAACCCAACAAACAATTTTAGCTGCAGCTTAGCTTATACAGGCAAAAATTAGCTGCATAAGGCAAATTTTGGCTGTATAAGCTAATTTGCAGCTAAAATTGTTTGTTGGGAAGCCTTGGCAACACATTCAATTGCCGTGAGATCGTCAAAGCAAAATTTTGCCAAGCCTTCGGAAAATTTGTTATATGTATGATTTTTTTCCGCCGATCTTGGTATCCGTGCTGAGCACCAATGCTACCGACGCCAGGGAGGCAGCTCCCACACCTAGACCCTACCTATCGACCCATCAACTCATGAACCGGGGACCAACGGCTTTACTTTCCTTCCGAGGGAAGGCGTGATTAGAGATGTTATGCCTCAGAACATCCCGGTGGCGCCGACTGGGATTGAACCCAGGCTTGCTGGTGTGAGAAGTAATCACACTTACCACTGCACCGCCGGCGCCGCTTTTTATTTATTTATATGCTTTTATTTGTAATTATGATCGACACTTTAAAGAAAAAATAAAAATAAATAAAAATGTAAAAATACAATTTTACAACATTTTTTTATTATTATTAACTTAGCTACAACTTTCACTTTCCATGCGCACATAATCAACCACTCTTTTCATTATGACAGTTATTTTAAGTATTCTCGGCAAAACTAAAGTTTGAAATGTGTTCGTCTTCGTTTTGACAAATATTTAAGTATTTTCGGCAAAGTAAAATGTGAGTGCCGTAGAGTTCGTTAAATTGTTTTGCTGATTTCGGAAGTTTGAGATTTGTCCAATTAGATTAGTGATTACTGTTGGCGAAGCGTGGTAAATGATTGTTTTTTACCGAAATTTAGATAAACCCAGATCCGAATTTCGGTAAACTATTGTATATTCAACGAAATTTTGCTTAATTTTCATTTAACAGAACTGCTAGCTAGCTTGCGGAAGTTCTCAACGTACTGAAGACACTACCTACACCCTTTCACTCATGTATCCCTGACGGCTGCTCGCTTTTATTTATTTATTTATTTATTTATTTGCTATTATTCATCTGACTCTATGTTGTTGTAATTAAATTATTTAAATGATGGGGATATGTCGTTTGAGTTGGCGTAAAAAACCCATTTTTTTAAATACAATACACTGAGGCGAATAGACCTAAGAATTTCATAAGGCTCGACTTATGAACAACATATATGAATTTCAAAAGCGTAACTTATGAATGATTTTCGGGCAGTATAAGGTAACTCTTATACGCCTTTAACCATTTAATTTTCCCAAGCGCTGAAAGACGAGTGGTCAACACGCGGGCCCCCTAACCTCAACGTCAATTTTCCGGTTCCAGTCTGCTTCGATTTATTTTATTTTTTTGTCAGCATTATTTTTCATAAGGCAAATCAATGAAATTCACACTCATTTATTATGGCTAAAATTGATGAAATTCCTACGTTCTTTTGCCTGCGTGTACAATACATTACACTCGTGAATGGCACATACAATAAACATGGTGAAAAAATTATAGCAACCGATGGAAACTAACGATTTGAAATTGGCTCACTACTTGACTAGCCTATTGGTCCCAAGTACATCTATAAGCGTACCCCATTCTAGTTGAAATTCTAGTACTACACTATGTTTGTTTTGATTCGCTATGAAAGTTTGACAGATAGAATGAGGGGTCCGTGGATTTTCCTATGTTTCGAGGGACCAAAGAGAGTACCAGAGCTGAGCCAAAAAGTTGGGCACGTTTATTCGGAAGTAGTGTTAAAATCGAAGAAAGTGTAGACTTCGTTAAACCTAGCTGACATAACTCTTAACGGGAGTTCCGAGACTCAAGCAGCAAAAAATCCCGTTGGCCAAGCGAACGTTCTGGAGCATATATATTGAGTTGGATCAGTAGTTCCGGTGAGTCAGTTTCTCCAGTCAGAATTTTCGCAACGAACACTGCTTGAGTAATATCCCTTCTCTGTTCCAGCGTCTGTAGTTCCAACAATCTGCATTGATCTCCGTATTGTGGTAGGTTCAATGGATCACGCCACGGGAGTCGTTGTAGGACATATATCATAAATTTTCTCTGAATTGCGTCGATCCTAGCTGACCAAGTTGACTGGTATGGACACCATACTACAGAGTTGGATTCCAAAATCGATAGTACCAGAGCGCACTACAGATACCGGAGGCATGGAGGATCGTTGAATTCGCTGGATATTTTGAACATGAATCCCAACTGTCCAATGACGCATTCATCTAGATAAAATTGATAATATCAGATTTTTAGCGATGGGCCTAATCTTAGGTCCATAGGCCAACATTAGAGCCATTTCCTCTACATGTCATAAACAGTAGCGCGCCAATATTTCTCGTGGGGAGGGGGGGTGTTGGTTTGTTAAAATTTTTAGGCACATGATTTTAACAAACAAGCAAAAATTAATTTTTTTAGATTTGACAGCTGAGTTTAGTGTTTCCTACAGTAGTTCTTAAAACTATTCTCGTGAATTTTAACTAAAGTTATAAGGAAACTAGTTTGGTTTCCTGGGAAACAGCTAAAAAAAAGCATGCTAATTATACATTTTCAATAACAATAGAGCACACCAACCTAGACACCATTCCCGGGAGATTTTCTCTTGGTAGATCGATCAATAATCAAGAAAAATTTCCAATATAGATACTTTTTTGAGAAGTTGGAAAGAACTTCCAGAAAAGTCGGGAGAAACTTCAGAGTGAAGCTGCAAAAAACTCTCGACCAATTCCACGCCAAATCGGTCAGTAACCAAACTTGACTATCTTCGATCTGGATGATACATGGCACATATTTTCAGTATGATAGACCCAGTATTTTCCGCAGGAGAGGAGACCCTTTTGACACAAGGGTAATTTTTGAAAAGAGCCTATGTGTTTTTGCACACATACTTTAAAAAAATGTACTTCGAAAACAGTTGGTTGTAAAAAATTAAAATAAACCTCAAAATTCAAATAACAAAAAAAACGTATCTTTGATTTTTTTTTTTTATATTTTTTTAATAAAAACTTGAATAGAAAGCATAAGTTTTGAAAACAACTCCAGGATGGACAAACTTTTAATAAAAAAGTGTTTCTAAGAGCAACTTTTAAGGCATTTTTGAAACTTTCATTATTTACGGCAAAATGCTCAGTTTGATGTCAGTATATAATTATAAAAATCATTTCAAACGATAATGCTCATATCGATAAACTTCCTATATGTAACAGTTTTCGAGATATTTCAAATTTACTTTCATCATAATCAATTTTTTATAGAAAATATG
The DNA here is from genome assembly GCF_037179485.1 of Ochlerotatus camptorhynchus. Classification (NCBI taxonomy): domain Eukaryota; kingdom Metazoa; phylum Arthropoda; class Insecta; order Diptera; family Culicidae; genus Ochlerotatus; species Ochlerotatus camptorhynchus. The sequence continues at coordinate 191,465 of NW_027041231.1, forward strand.
CCCTTTTCATAAGTTATACGTGATTGTCCATCAAATATGATAAGTTTTGCAAGATATGCATGTACTTACCTTCAACTTACCCTTGCACCAATAGACTATTGGAAAATTGGTTTTAAACTTATAAGATAAATAAGATAAATAAATGAAATACCCATGCGTTTTTATTTGCATCTTACATTTATTACTTTCGATCGTCTTTAATAATAATAATTTGTACATAAACCTTTTCGTTGGATACATTTTTATTTGATGAACTTTTGATTGGCATGTTTTTATATGTTATGAATGGTGCGTTCTTCGTCATTAGAAAATAGTTTCGCTGATATTTTATTTTCGGAAATCGGAGCAATACAGTGATATTTTTTTGTACCTGGGATCGTTTTGGCCTTTTCAAAAATGCCAAATTTTCAATTTTTTTATACAAAAAATCTAAAAAAAATCAAAAATACATTTTTTTTGTTGTTTGAATTTTGAGGTTTATTTTTAATATTTTTTGTAAAAAAAATGAAAAAAAAAATCCGCGTATATTTTTTTTTTATAAAGCCTTATTAGTTTCCTACAACTCCTTCTTAGTAATTTTTTTCTGCAACCAACTGTATTCGACCTACATTTTTTTTAAAGTATGTGTGCAAAAACACATAGGCCCTTTTCAAAAAATATCCTTGAGTCAAAAGGGTCTCCTCTCCTGCGGAAAATACTTGGTCTATCATACTGAAAATATGGGCAAAGTATCATCCAAATCGAAGATGGTCGAGCACGATTTCAGGTTTTTTTCAGCTCATTCTGGATGGAATCCCTCTCTCGGAAAAAGTTGGAAGAAACTTCCTTAGAAAACTGACGGAATGTGTGATAATATACAGAAAAATGCTTTTAAAGCTAGCAGGAAGAAATTTTCAGAGAATGGTTAAAGAAACTTCGAATGGAAGTCAGAGTTTAAGGATTTTTTGGGGAAAGTCAGTAGAACTCCTGGGGGAAGTCAGACGGAGCTTCCAGGATTAACCGTAAAAATCTTTCGATTCAAGTCTGAAAAAAAAACTCATATATGATGTCAGAAGACGCTATCGGAGAAAGGAGCAGCTCTTCTAGGGGAATATGGAACAATCGTGAGAAGTTGGAGGAATTTTCCGGTGAAAGAAGAAGAAATCTTAAGAAATATCAATAATCATGGAACTATCGCCCGTGGAAAAATTTAGAAAGTCAGAAAAAACTTCCGGGAGAAGTTGGAAGGCACTTACAAGGGAAATCAGAAGGCACTTACTGGGAAAGTCGGATGAAATTTTCAGAGATACTTGAAAGAAGGCTCTGAAAAAGGTTAGAAGAAACCCGAGGTTTCAATGAAAAGACTTTTTCCTACATTTTAGACTAATTCAAACAAAAATTCGAAATGTATAAGTGATATTAAATTGGACTCTATGTGACTCCTAATCTTTTATTCGTTGTTCCCTAATTTGAAGTCGTTAAGGCTAGAGTTCTGATGCATGGTCATTATCGGTGTTATTCTTTAATTTTGTTGCTAAGGCATCCAATTTTGACTGACAAAGGGGCGCACCTTTGGAGGGTGTTTCAAACACTCCGAAGGGTATATAAATAGCGGGACCTTTCAATTAGAGTCGGATGCTTGCGATAAATGCGAGAATGACAACTGTTAAAAAAAATCGAATACTTCATCATTTCTCAATAGTGGCGGAGTAATACGACATGCACTAAACTAAGGACACGGGATATACTACAATAGATCAAATTACTGGTCGCAGTGGTGTTAGGTCCCGAACAGAGGAAAAAAAGCAGGACATTGACTTAACGAATTGCATATACTAAACCCTGTGGAACAATAAACTATAAAACTTTGTGTTGCCTAAATCGAGATCTATCTGTATTATGTTTCAGCAGCTATCTGAAACGAGTAATAAAACTTTTAAATAAGTATTTATCCACCTTTCTAGGAGTGGCAGTGTTCTAGCAAGGGTTCGAATCCTAGGTCTAGAGCGAAAGGTAATGCTTCTACTTTAGTCACTTCAACCCGTTTTAGGTCATTCATTACTTGTCTAGGACCTCTAGCATGTACTCGTGACCTCTAGCATGATAATGTATTCTGAGTCAAATTCCAAGGTAATTTTGAAAATAATTGCATGGGCTTTTCGAGGATAACTTCAGATAAATTTAATGAAGCATTCCAAGGGAGTTATTTATGATTACTAGGGTGGTTCAAAATACCGATTTTCCTCCACCAAACTCAATTGATTTCAAATCAGTTTCTTATTACTATTGGGAAAAGTAAACTTTGTGTTCTCATCGTTCTAGCCCTTTGCTGAAGTGATATTTGCAAAAGTTTATCAGCTACAACTTTGCTGAAGACCACATTTTGATTAGACTTCTAGGTAATAAGTTATTAATTGATTTCAAGGCCGATAACGTATTATGACTGATATGACTATTCTTCGCGCCAAGTACATCAATGTTGCCTGCTGAGTAGTTAATGGATCAGAAGAATATCATCTTCCTAATTAATTAATAACTAATTATCCTGACGATCAATTGACACGTGGTCTTCAACAAAGTTGTAGTTGAGGGGTTATGCAAAATATTTATCACTTTTATAAGCAACACTACAAACAAACTATTTAACTAATTCATTGTATCTGCCAGGTAAAGCCCAAAATAACAAGATATGTTGTGCTTTTCTCCTTACAAATTCATAGCTTTTGCTGCCATCTGAAGGATAAAAACTATCCTTTTCGTGAACTTATTTATTTCCTTTGGAAATTGTTTGTATTGCAACAATCCTCACGTCACGTCCTCCAGAAACTTCCTGCTATAGCACATCTCTTCTGCCAACCGAGCGCGCACAACTCATATGAATAAGAGTCCAAATTGCATGCAAGAACTGCTGTCCAAAAACATAAAGTAAACAATGTCGGATGTGCACTTTCCGCTCGTAGGTAGGACAGCGTGAGCTGAAATTCCAATTCCAAACCCATATCAAGCATTGTTCACAAAGCGCTCTACCCTCTGTTCTTGATTCAAGATCTATAAATTAAAACTTCCATAGCTCCACTATCCTTCCGCTTTAGAGTACGTCTGTTTGTTTACTCATGATGAACGCTTGTTCTTTCCGCGGATCAGACTTCTGCCATCGAGTTGCAAAATTATTCCCCGCACTATAGACCCACCTTCTTCATCACCTCAGAAGCCTGGTGCATGGACTGCTTCATTCGAAGGACATGTGTTGCTCACAGTCTTGCACGGTACGTGCAATTGCAACAAAAGACTAATATAGCACTAGAGATGATTTGTTTGCCGCACGGTGCAGTGTTGCTCTTCTATAAAATAAATATAACAGAGGGAACGTGGAACGATAACAATGTGGCAAATAGTTGCATTAGTTGGTGTTTACATTAACACAAAATACGCGCGCACAAAGAAGAAGGTTGTTATTGCTATTGTAATACGGTGCACCTTGTACAGGATACCAGGTAAACAGCTTTTCATCGACATAATTGTTCTACATTCTACTTGATGAGCGGACGGACGAGCGAAATTTAGGTGAAGTGTAATTTTGAACTTAAGTTATTACTTTATCTTCACATTGTTTTTTAAGCGATAATTAGCTAATTTCATAATGCAAATTATAATGTATTTGCCATAAGCCTCTTATATCAGATAATTCAATATCAGCCTGTCTAACACTTATCGGTGCAAAAAAAAAGATTTTGAGTGCATACACTCTACGAGAAACTAACGTTAATTGCTGTATTCTGCGACTGATATTTAAATACGATTGCCACCAATAACATACAAATGGGGATGGCTTCGGCGTTAATGGTAAACATCTATATCTCTCACGCCCAAGTCACGAGTTCAAATTGCATCCTCGGACAAGTCAGGAATGACCCAAGAGTGTTAAAGTGACAATAATGGAGAAAAAAATAACAAACAATAGTCATAAACGACGAGATAGTTCTATCAAATGAATTTCTATATTTTTCAGTTTAGGAGCACTTGATATTTCATGGCATGTTTCTTTACGTTTATTCATTACATTATTGATAAATTCACCACGTGAGCGAAGTCTCGTTAAAACTAGTTACTGAGGAAACAATATTAATTTTAAAGGTAGCGTTAAACTTTCCTAATATCCTTTTGAGCTTAAGTTGACAAAAATACGAATTTTTCAACAAGCTTGTTTTGACAATTGTGCGATATTTTACCCAAATTTACACAAATTATCGTGTAAATTTAAGCCAAATTTCAGCGCGAATATATTACAATACGTGTGCTCAACAAATTGCATAAATTTCCATGAATGCTCGGGTTATCAATCAAATTTTTGATCATTTAAACACTCAATTCTATCTTCAAAAT